>NC_054470.1:73248107-73438107 GCF_017639515.1 Carcharodon carcharias
TGAATCTTGATACTCTTTTGAGTAAACATGTTTCCATCTGTTTCAGATGAAGTTACATTGTTTCATAGTTTGCCACTGTGAGATTTGAACTCCTGATCTTGGGGTTACAAACCCAGTACCATAACCACTTGGCTAGGGTTACAACCCTTCTGATACTGCAGCCACTTAACACTTCAATAAGTGTTAATTGGCTGGAGGCAGGACTTCCATCTCACCTCAGAGAGCTGCCAGCCACTCCGATTGGCCAGAGGCTCTCTAGTCCCTGCAGTGCCAGAAGCTACAATGATCAGGACCGAGACTGCAAGTAATCCCCAGTGTCTAAGTCCCAGGAATCCAGGACCAGGTAAATGTGAGGGTCTCAGGGTGGGTTGGAGAGGTGAGGCCCAGGGGATGGGAGAGTGGTATGGGGGTATTGGTGGAGGTGCCGGGGTTGGGAGGAAGCACCCGCAGGGGCCTGACCATTTGATGGGGGCGCTGGGTGTTAAATGGAGGCTGCTGATGGAGGCGCACCCAGCCCACCCCCACCCCTTCCTGCCCAAGGCTGA
Organism: Carcharodon carcharias; assembly: GCF_017639515.1. Classification (NCBI taxonomy): domain Eukaryota; kingdom Metazoa; phylum Chordata; class Chondrichthyes; order Lamniformes; family Lamnidae; genus Carcharodon; species Carcharodon carcharias. Next base: position 73,248,653 of record NC_054470.1, read on the forward strand.
ACAGGGTTACTTTTCAGCCTATCCCCTGACCATGAACTCCTCCCACCAGCCTGAAAATTGAAACTGGATGGGAAATGGCCCTTAAGTGGACAATAATTGGCCACTTTAGGGCTTCAAATGAGACAAATGCAGGCAGGCCAGACTAGGCCTCGACCATCCAAGCATAAAGGTCAGGAAGGGAGGCCACCTGAACAATTTCATGGCCACCCCGCGCCTACAAAGCTGTCAGCGGAGGAATGTAAAATTCTGCCTCAAGAGCAGATTTTCATATTGATAAATTATTTATTATAAGTTGACATATATTATGCAAACTTTAATAATTATACAATTAATTTTATGCAAGCTACATAAGGTGATATTAGGGCAGATGGCCAAAAGCTTGGTCAGGGATGTAGGCTTTAAAGAGTTCCTTATAGACTAAAAGAAAGGTAGAAATGCTGAGAAGTTTAGGAAGAGAATCCCAAAGCTTAGGACCTTGGAAGCTGAAGATGGGGCTACCAATGGTGGAGCGATTGAAATCAGGGATGCTCAATAAGCCAGAATTAGATGAGCACTGATATCTTGGAAGGCTGTAGAGCTGGAGGATATTACAGTGATAGGGGCTAGGCCATGGTGGGATTTGAAACAAGAATGAGATTTTAAAATCAAGGCATAGCTTGACCAGGAGCCAATGTAGGCCAGTGAGTACAGAGGTGATTAGTGAACGGTCTTGTTGTGAGTAAGAATACAGGCAGCAGAGTCTTAGATAACCTATGGAGGGTAGAATGTGGGAGGGCAGTCAGGAGAGTGCTGGAATAGTTAAGTCTAGAGATAACAAAGGCATTGATGAGGGTTTCAGCAGCAGATGAGCTGAAGCAGGGATGGAGTCAGGTGATTTACATCAGGTGATAATATAGCAACAGTATAGAAATCGAAAAAGGTGGTTCTGAGGAAGAGATGAATGTCATCAGCATTATCGTGAAAACTGACACTGCACTTTCAGATGATGCTGCCAAAGGGCAGCATGGAGGTGATAATAAGATGGGGCCAAAGATATATCCTTGGTGAACTCCAGAGTTAATGGTGCAGGAACCAGAAAGAGAAGCTATTGCAAATGATTCTCTGGATACAGTTAGATAGGTAAGAATGGAACCACTTGAGTATAGTCCCACCTGGCTTTATGTCAGTGGGAAGGAATTGGAGGATGGTATGGTCAACTGAGCCAAAGGCTGCTGACAGGTGGAGAAGGATGAGGAGGGAAAACTTACCTTTGGCACAGCCATGTAGGATGTCATTTGTGACTTTGATAAGAGCTGTTTTGGTACTGTGACAGGGGTGGAAACCTGATTGAAGGGATTCCGGGAAAGGTCCAGGAAAGATGGGCATTAATTTAGGAGGTGACTTTGGAAAGGAAAGGGAAGTTGGAGATGGGGCAATAGTTTACGATGGACAAATGTTGGTTTTTTGAGGAGATGAGTGATGATGGCAGATTTAAAGGAGAGGGGGACACTACCTGAAGACAGATAACTGTTAACAATATCGACTAACATGGGGACCAGAAAGGGTAAATGGAAAACTAAAAGATGTAACATGATTAAACCAGGAGAAAGAAATATAAATATGTGTTTGTAAAATGTTAGAATTGAAGGATAGGTTAAGGCAGGGGTTCTCAAATTGGAGCTGCAGAGGTCACGTTTGGGTCACAAGCTGCTCCTCCTCCATTCAGCAATGGAGAGGAGACAACCTAGATCCGAGGCTCTGGTAGAATAGCCCTGGACTGATGCCACCAAACAGGAAGCACTGGACGGTGAGGCCAAAATGCTCTTTAACTTCAGAAAACGTTTTTAGGAGCAGGTTTGAGCAGGATGTTTGTGAGCCGAGCTGGCGCAGTTAGAGGCCAGCAGAGACTGACTGTGAAAAACTAGGAGGTCGTGCCACTGAGCCAGGAAGGTGGGAGGCGGCTTCAAACTTTACTATGTTTCTGCTTCTGTCTGTCTATTGTACAGCTTTCTTATCCTGGCAACTCTGCTTTGCAGGCACTGGTAAAAATCGGGGAAGGGGAAAGGAGCTGCTGAGGGAGTGAGGGATGGGGGGGTTGGGAAGAGAGGCTGCTGAGTGAGTAGTGACTGAGTGGGGGAAGGGGGTTGGGAAGAAGGGCTACTGAGTGAGTGGGGGGAGGGGCCAGGGTTGAGAGTGGCCAAAGACAAAAATGTCTGAAAATTAGTGGGTTGATGACAAAAAGGTCTGAAAATTTATTGTTACAAGGAATGATGTAATTATAGCATTTTTTATGATCTATAGTGAAAAGCAAATACTTCTAGGCCACTTCGAATAGATGGAATTACGAGACTTCAAGTGGATAGAAATATTAGTTTTCCCTTTGTTTACCTTCTATTACCATCAAGACAGTGGACTAATGTGTTTGTATAAAATCACCAAAGTGATTGAATTGGGTACTAACAACAGAATATGACCTTGCTAGATTACATACATGTGAAGCGAAGCAAAGGGCTATGGCAGTGTTTTGCAAACGATTTTCCAGTGGGACCCCATTTTAACTCACCACCACCTTCGCTATGGCAACAAATGCTGGTCTCTCCAGGAACACCCACATCCCATGAACGAAGATATAAAACAAAACTCTTGAAAATTAATGTGACGCCTGGACACCAGTAAAAGAAAATAGCAATACAACAGCACAGTAATGTTCTGTATATATTTGTTAAAATGTTCATATTATAGACAACATATAATAATACATAATAGAAATATGAAAATCTGTGTTTTTAAAGTACTTTGTAAAAATGTTATTATTTTATGTAGGTGTTAGCCGAGTTCTCCATATTCCCTGGTGACAGAAGACTCAGTGAAGCCCCTCTCCCTCCATCACCCATACACACATTGTGATCAACCCCTCTCCTCCTACCACAAACACACATCCACCTCTTCTATCTCCCCCCACATACTGACTCACTCAGCAGCCCCTCTTCCCAATCCCCCTCTCCACCACTCACTCAGCCACTGCTCTTTCCAAACCTCCTCATTCAATAACCTGACTTAGTAACATTGCTCCGTCCTCCACCCTTGGACCTGCTGAAACCCATGAAAACTCAGGCTCCGCTGCTCCCTTCCGCCTGTCAAACCCCGCAGCCAGCTCTCAATGTGGTTTCCTCTACACTGGAGAGACCAAACGCAGACTGAGTGACCGCTTTGCAGAACACCTTCGGTCTGTCCACAAGCATTACCCAGACCTCCCTGTCGCTTGCCATTTCAACACTCCACCCTGCTCTCATGCCCACATGTCCATCCTTGGCGTGCTGCATTGTTCCAGTGAAGCTCAAACGCAAACTGGAGGAACAGCGCCTCATCTTCTGACTAGGCACTTTACAGCCTTCCAGACTGAATATTGAGTTCAACAACTTTAGATCTTGAACTCCCTCCTCCATCCCCACCCACTTTCCGATCCCTCCCTTTTTTTTCCAATAATTTATATAGATTTTTCTTTTCCTACCTATTTCCATTATTTTTAAATGTATTTCCATCCATTGTTTATCTCTACCTTTTAGCCTTTTTTGATTCCTTCACCCCACCCCACCCCCACTAGGGCTATCTGTACCTTGCTTGTCCTGCTTTCTACCCTTAATTAGCATATTCCTTAGATAATATCACCACCTTCAACACCTCTTTGTCCTTTTGTCTATGACATCTTTTGGTTATCTCTACCAATCACTGACCCTCCATCCAGCTCTACTTGTCCCACCCCCCCCCTTAAACCAGCTTATATTTCACCTCTTTTCTATTTTTCCTTTGTTCTGTTGAAGAGTCATACGGACTCAAAACTTTAACTGTGTTCCTCTTCGCAGATGCTGCCAGACTTGCTGAGTTTTTCCAGGTATTTTTGTTTTTGTTTTGGATTTCCAGCATCCGCAGTTTTTTGCTTTTATCTTAGTATGGTCTGTATTCTGTCTATTATGAACAACTGAAGGAACATACTGATTGGTTCGATCAGCCAGTTGCTGGGATGCACAACCCATGTACCAAAACAAAAGGTCTACTGTTAGATGTGATTCCACAACTGGGCTGCACTTGCTGAACATCCTGGGTGTGCTAATAGCTACATGAACATCCAATTTAAGATAATCAGTCTAGCTTGTAATGCGGCTTATTTACACTTGCTAGAAGCGACATACATTCATACGCAGGGACCGTTTTCTACAAACAAAAGAAATATGTACAAGCCTTGTGCCTTTTATGAATTACCAAGGAGCTTGGGGAGCCTATACTTCTGTGTTGCTTTCTCCCACTGCTTTGGGATTTTCTGGTCAGGAGAGAAAAGTTTGCTCCAAATGACCTCTGTTGCCTTTTGCCAATCTTAATACAATTGGTCTTGTATCTGTCTGGTACAAAGTGGATCACACTTGACTTATCCACCTTCACTTGTCTCAAAGAACTCTCAGCACTTGGTCAGCAAACTGTCCAAAAGTTGATTGTGGTTTCATGCTTTAATCAATTCCATAACATTCCCATATCCACGTTATACCACTTGGGATCACATCAATGAATTGGGGTGGGTCGACTGATCCCTCAAAAAAGTGTAAGAACTTTGCTTTGTTTGTCTTGATGAAGGATCCATCATAATTAGGTAGAGGCATGGGTAACGCTCCCACTGTATGAACCAGCATCTCAACAAAGTCCACTTCTCACTGCTCCAATAACTAATAGTCTGGCAACTAATTTTCAATCTGTTTGTAGAGCAATCTCCCTACTCTTTATTTTAGTTACTATACATTTTCTTGTGTCCTTGAAAGTCTTCAGTTTCATCTTCTTGACAGAACCATGAAAACTGACATCTTGGTGTAATGGTCGCTTCTGACAAAAAGTCATGAATGCTTCCTCCTCTTTTTCTTTGGCCTCAGTAACATCCATGACTACAGGTGCTGGTGCAACTTGGCCTCATGTGATGTGATACAACTGATCTGTCTTCAAAAGAATTAATCATCTTTTGAATGGTGTCCATGAAATTCCTCACACCCTTTTCATTACGTTTCCTTCTTGTCTTGCCTAAGTCAATGCGAGATGTTGTTGATGTTCTGTGATCAACCATCCCTTGACACTTTCTGCTTATAGCAGCCCCCTCAAGCTGTGACAAGGTCCATCTCTGTACAGCTCCCTTATCAAGGGTAAATTCTGTCAAACCTCCCTTTGTCCTGGAGTCACACTAGGCCTGTCTGTTCAATAAGTTGATCACATGCACACTGAGAGAAGCCATACTCTTGTTGGCTCTGGAACAAATTGTCCTGCCTGTAATTCTGCATTAATATCATGATAACTTTCTTTCAAGCTGCACTTCTCAAGCCAATATATTGAAAGATACCCAGCATAGTTGACTTGATCACAAGCGAAGAAACATGGCTGCACTGAGCAAGCACTTGAAGGGTGAAGATCCCAGCTGGCTACCCTGGTTGCTCTGATAAATGGCAGCATTTTTTCTACTTTATTGATGTAACTGCTAAAGAACTGAAAAGTTATGCTGTTTTGCTATTAACAAAGTTGTTGTAGTAACCAAGGAGAGTCTAGAATCTCATGGAGTTCAGGATGTCATCAATATCATCATTGGCAAAGACAGCCTGAAGTTCAACAGTTAGATTATAAATCAGGTCTTGCTCATCATCTGGTAGAGTGTCGATGTAAGCCTACCATCTGAATCTCTGGAGAGCTTCACACATAATCTTGAGAATACTGACACTCCTGTTGCAATAACGGCTGCTTACAATACCATTGACAGTTTGGATTCAGTGACCATGTCCTGAAGACTGGCATCTGCAAATATTTTCTCGATGCAAGCTATAAATGCCATTGCAGTGTGAAACTACCCCCATGCGAAGAATAAGTCTCTGCATGAAGAGGATGTTCCTCCAACAAACCTCCTGGGCCATAGCATAAATTGCCTGGTCTATTATTATGTTATACCAGTCATACCCAGTCTGGGTTTGTCTGCAATATCAACACATGGTTGCAAGATTGTGTCCAATGTACTGAGCTCAGTAGGGCTGGCATCGATGAGTGGGAGATAGCCAATCACTCTGGCTTTTCATGCGATTTCACAACAAATCTTCAATATCAAAATGCACACTTATTGAAGATAGGAACATCGATGTTTGTGATAAGTGGTCTCTAAACTAACAATGCTGAGAATTTGAAGTACTTCCAAGGTTGGGGGGAACTACAGAAATGGATTTTTTAAAAAAAGATTTGGCCCACGGTCTATTAAGGGAGAAAAAGAAAGTGTTTGAATACTTAAGGTGAATATAGGAGCTTTTATCGCTGTAATCTGCACCAGAAGCCCCAGGTTCAAGTCCTATCCCTGGACTTGATGGCCAAGGAAGATGCGTTCATAACATGGCCAGACAGGTTGATTATCAAGCTGTAAATACTACCAATATGCCTATGGCAGGCAGTAAGAGGGGAGAGTCTCCTGATCAGCCATGCTTGATGAAGAGTGGTGCCCCTTAAGTTCTGGTGACAGGCTGACAACTTGTTCCAGGAGAAACTAGCCGTGGAAACAGACATAAGCATGTGCTGTGACTGCCTCATGTGCCACTAGGCACGGGAAAGAAATAAATAAAGATAAAGAAGTGCTGTAAATACACTTCAAAGTGTTTCATTGGCTGTTAAGTACTTTGGGATGTCCTGGCGTTGTGAAAGGTGCAACATAAATGCAATTGTTTCTTTCTCTCATTCTAACTACCAAAGTCGAAACTTTCCACTTTGTATAAAACATATCTGAAATAGATTTCTATCTAAATCATGAATTAAAATGCTAATTGAAATATAGACTTGATCTTATTAAGAAAAGTAGTCATCTCTCACAATGTTATGCATATCAGAGTTGCCAACATTTGGATGAGAAATTCTTATTCTTACCCTTTCAGGTGGATGTGAAAGATTCTGTATCTTTCCCTTTGAAGAAGTATGCCAGTGTCCTGGCCAACATTTGTATCCCCCACTGTCACTTATCTGGTCATTTGTTTAATTGCTGTTTGTGACATCTTGCTTTATGCAAACTGGCTGTAATGTTTATCCACATTACATGTGTGTACAGTTAGAAAAGCCAGTTGCTTTGGCATTCAAGTGTTTTGGGATACCGTAAAAATGAAAGTTCTTTCCTCCTAAAATTTTGCAAAATTTGTGCAGTTAAATTCGTAAATTATAAATGCAAATTAAACTGGCTGGAATATATTTAACCAGTGCTGGGCCATATTTGTCTGGCCGGTTAGCTCAGTTGACTAGATGGCTAGTGTGGTGTTAGAATAATGCCAACAGTGGCAGGTTCAGTTAGGGTTTGACTTGGGGTCTGCCTCCTTGCCTGCCCCTGAGAATGGAAGGCAATAGCAAACCACCACTGGGGAAAAAGATCTGCCAAGGGAATGGCTCAAAATGACGCTGAACCTTCGGACAGAGCACACATGAATGATGAAAGGATATATTTAAACAGTGCATACTTTGTATCCTCTCTGTCCTAAAGCCCTCCTGGATTTACCCCTCCCCTTTCCTGGATTATATCTACTCCTTTTCTCTTGATAACGTTCTCTCCAACGCACCCTTCCCCCATATTACAGCAATGATTAACCACCCACATTATACCCTGTTTATACCCCACATAACATGCCTCCAATTAACCCTATATATTACATCCCCAAACTACACCACCAACATTAGGCTTGGCCTAAATGGCCAAGTGGTTATGGTACTGGGTTTATAACCCCAAGATCAAGAGTTCAAATCTCACAATGGCAAACTATGAAACAATGTAACTTCATCTGAAACAGATGGAAATGGGTTTGTAAAAAAGCTTGGCCTAAATAGCCAAGTGGTTATGGTACTGGGTTTGTAACCCCAAGATCAAAAGTTCAAATCTCACAATGGCAAACTATGAAACAATGTAAATTCATCTGAAACAGATGGAAATGGGTTTGTACTCGAAAGAGTTACACCACCAACATTATACCACCTTATATTACACCGCCTGACCGTACCCCAGGACTGCGTCCCCTGATTACACTACACTACACCCGCTGTGTATACCAACCACATCACGCCCCCGAGTATACCACCCATATTGCACCACCTGACTGTTTATACCACTTACATTGCAATCACCCGACTGTACCCCATATTACACCCCCTTTTTACACCACCCATATTACACCCTGCCCCCATTGATTTAAGGTGAATTTATGCGTTTTTAGTGTTGTAAACAGACACTTGCCTTGCCTTTCTGCAGACTACACTCCGCTCGATTACAGTTCATCTGTTCTTCCCTCCCTATCCAGTGTCACTTCCTGTGAAGAAGCTCAGATGCCGCCTTTTGGACAGTGCAGAGTCCAGGAGACAGCGGATTGTTGCGGTGCTGCAGCCCGGCTGCCGGGAGGAGAGGGGCTGCGGCTGGGCTCTCCGCACTAGCGGACGTGGCAGGGCAGGGCACGGCTCGTGTTGAGAGATGGGGGCCCGGCTCCTGTTCCGTGCTATCATCATGGGCCCTCCCGGCTCGGGAAAAGGGACCGTGTCCGAGCGCATTGTCAAGACCTTCGGACTAAAGCACCTGTCCAGCGGAGAGCTGCTCCGAACAAACCTCAGGAATGAGACAGGTACCGGGAGCAGAAAGGGCTTTGCCGGCGGGGAGAATCTCTCCATCCCCTCCCCATGGTCTGAGTAAAGTCCCTTTGTGTTGGAATTGTATGTTCAGCCTTCCCGTGTAACTCTGAGCATCATTGATTCGCCCTAAGCTACGATAAACGTCTTTTTATTTTTGGCAACGTTTGCAGTTTTGGTTCTTTGATACACGATTTAGTTCAGGAATTGTGCCTGTTAAAACAATCTTCTTCTAAGTTACGAGAACCCTGGAAAAATGCGCGAAACCCGGTTAGCCCCATTTGGAAAATAAAGACCGCAGCTCATGTTGGGTGGGCTTCAGGCCACAAGTTGCCATTGTTAAAGCGTTTTATTATTCTCAGTAAGGAAAACAAACAAGGCTGGGAATAATAAACAGGCCAGGCAGCATCTGTGGAGAGAAACAGAGTTAACGTTTCAGGTCCGCATGACTTTTCTTAAGAACATCTTTCCAGGTCCGCAGTATTTTGTTTTTGTTAGCCTTCTCTCAGTGGTAGCACTGGATTCTGTGTCTGCAAGTCGTGTCTATATGCCCCATTCCAGATACTTGAGCACATGATCCAGTCTAGCACTGAGGGAGCGCAATCTAATGAGGCTTTAAACTGTTCTTTCCTTTGAGATGAGTGTGGAAACATTGAATCCTAAGAAAAGTTACAGCACAGAAAGAGGCCATTCAGCCTGTTGGGTCCGTGCTGGCTCTCAGCAACAGCAAAACAATCTCATTCCTCTGCGCTCTCCTTGCAGCCCTGCAGATCTCCCTCCAAGTATCCACGTAGATTCATTAATGGTTACAGCATTAGACGGATTCCATGACGTTATTCGAAGAAGAACAGGTAGCTCTCCTCGTATAAAAACAAAGTGCTGGAAATACTCAGCAGGTCAGGCAGCAGCTGTGGAGAAACAGGATTAACGTTTCAGGTCAATGACCTTTCGTCATAAATTTATTTTATTTCAGATTTCCTGCAACTGCAGCATTTTGCTTTTGTATTAGCTCTGAGGATGTCTAGGCTGACATTTATCAGTAAGGCAGGTTATCTTGTTGCTATTTGTAGGAGTTTGCTGTGTGCAAATTGACTCCTGTATGTGCAAGTTTTTTATTCAAAATAAGGTTTGTCTTTTTCTGGAAATAGTGACCTGATATTTGATTTCTGTCAAATGTTTCAAAACAAAAATACAATAGTTGCAAAGTAGAAGACACAATGTAACTAAAAGTTGTCATAGCTGAATGGGTGCTGCGTTTGCTTAGTGCCCTTTGACCAGCCATTCGGTTTATCACTTACCATTAGACTTATGCTCCTCACAATCTGGAACAGGACCTTGCAGAGAGAGAAATTATAATGAAACTTGTTCCCCTGTAGAATGATCACTGATCATTGAAGGGGTGAGAACAAATCAGTGATGTTCTTTCAGTACACAAAGAGAAACATTTTCAGTGAGGCCTGCTTTCTAAACCAAAAGTTCCTTGAGTATTTTTTTCAGAGCTTTGTTTATTGCCTATTATGCACACTGCAGGTCTCAACGGAAAGGCACTAGTTTGCTGAACACTGTTTACGTTTCATATAACTGACATAGTAAACCTACTATAGTCTTAAGCGCAATCGCAAAAAAGTTAGTTAAGCCTTCCCTATTGTGACACCTGAAACGGGTACATAATCTTATGTTGAATATAGCTTTTCTTATAAGTTTAAAATCTTGATTATAAATTCAATTTGTTGCAACGTGGCATCTTTAACATAGCAACATGTTCCAAGGCACCTCACCATAGAACCATAGAAAAGTTACAGCACAGAAGGAGGCCATTCGGTCCATCTTGTCCATGCCAGCCCAAGAACACCCAGGTACCCTTTCTAATCCCACCTTCCTGCACCCAGCCCATAGCCCTGCAGCTTACAGCACTTAAGGACTTAAGGTGCAGATCCAGCTATTTTTTAAAAGAGTTTAGAGTTTCTGCCTCCACCACCAACTTGGGCAGCAAATTCCAGACACCCACTACTCTCAGCGTAAAAAAGTTCTTCCTCATGTTCCCCCTACACCTTCTGCTACTTACCTTCAATCTATGTCCCCTGGTTCTAGAATTCTTCACCAGCAGGAGTGTTCTCAGCTAAATTTTGATGCTGAACCACATGAGGAGAAACTAGGATAGGTAACCAAAAGCTTGGTCAAGGAGGTAGATTTTAAGGACCGTCTTAAAGACAGAGAGATTTAGGGAGAGAATTATGAAGCGTAGAACCTGTGCCATGCCATCAACTGTCATCAGTGGTGGAGCAACGAAACTCAGGAATCCACAAGAGATCAAAATTGGGAAGTGCAGAGACGTTGGAGGGCTGTAGGATTGGAGAACTTTACAGAGATAGGGAGGGATGAGGCTATGGAAGGCTTGAAAACAAGCATGAGTACTTCAAAATCAAGGCATTGTCGGACCCAGACCCAGTGTAAATCGGCAAATACGGGGGGTGATGGTGAATGGTGCTTGGTGTGAGTTAGGATGTAGCCATCGGAATTTTAGATGAGCTTAAGTTTAGAGGGTGGAAGATGGGGAAATTGGCCAGGAGATCATCGGAATGATTGAGTTTAGAGGTAACAAGGACATGGAAGATGGTGTCTGCAGCAGACCATTTAAAGCAGATCATTAGTTTATTTGACAAGGCTGGTCAAATTAATTGTGAAAGTTGATATTGTTTTGTCAGTAGTAATTCTGGAATAAAGAGCAAAAACAAGCTGGAAAACATTGGGTTAATCAGTATCTGCTAAGTCACGAGAAAGGACTTTCATTCATATAGTAACTTTATTAATTTTTCACAGCTAATAAGAATAGCTATAATATAGGGATATACAGCAATTGAATAGTGCAGAACAAGGTTCCACAACAGCAATGAGTTCATGACTAGAAAATCAGTATTTAGTGGTGTTGGCTGAGGGATAATTGTTGGCTAGGGGGCTAGAAGAACCTATTTTCTTCAGAAAGTGCCATGGAATCTTTCATTTTTACCTGAGGCCAGCCAGCACTTATAACACTGAAGTGTCAGGCAAGCTCGCATGTAGCCGATCAAGCGGGCAGCTTTCTCCCGGATGGTGTCGAGCTTCTTGAGTGTTGTTGGAGCTGTACTCAACCAGGCAAGTGGAGAGTATTTCTTCACACTCCTGACTTGTGCCTTGTAGATGGTGGACAGGCTTTGGGGAGTCAGGAGGTGAGTTACTCACCACTGAATTCCCAGCCTCTGGCCTGCTCTTGTAGCCACAGTATTTATATGGCTGGTTGGTCCAGTCCAGTTTCTGATCAATTGTTGACCCCCAGGATGTTGATCGTGGGAGATTCAGCAACGCTGGTGCCATTGAATGTCAAGGGTTGGTTAGATTCTTTCTTATTGGAGATGATCATGTCCCAGCACTTGTGTGTTGTGAATGTTACTTGCCATTTGTCAGCCCCAGCCTGGATATTGTCCAGGTCTTTCTGCATTTGGACATGGACTGCTTCAGCCTCTGAGTTGTCATGAATGGTGCTGAACATTGTGCAATCATCAGTGAATATGACCACTTCTGACCTTATGATGGAAGGAAGGTCAAGCAGCTTAATACAGTTGGGCCTAGGACACTTGAGGAATTCCTGCTGTGATGTCCTGGGGCTGAGATGATTGACCTTCAACAACCACAACCATCTTCCTTTGTGCTAGGTATGACTCCAACCAGCGGAGAGTTTTTTCCCCTGATTCCTACTGACTTCAGTTTTTCTAGGGCTCTTTGTTGCCACACTCGGTCAAATGTGGCCTTGATGTCAAGGGCAGTCACTCTCACATCAACTCTGGACCTTAGCTCTCTTGTCCATTTTTGAACCAAGTCTGTAATGAGGTCAGGAGCTGAGTGGTCCTAGTGGAACCCAAACTGAGCGACAGTGAGCAGGTTATTGCTGAGTAGGTGCTGCTTGACAGCACTGTCAATGAGTGCCTGTATCCATCATTCTGCTGATGATCAAGAGTAGACTGATGGGGCGGTAATTGGCCTGGTTAGAATTATTCTGTTTTTTGTCCTTTTGGGCAGTTTTCCACATTGTCGGATAGATGCCTGTGTTGTAGCTGTACTTGGACAGCTTGGCTAAGGGCACCATAAGTTCTGGAGCATAAATCTTCAGTACTATTGTTGGAATGTTGTCAGCACCCTAGTCTTTGCAGTATCCAGTGCCTTCAGCTGTTTCTTAATGTCATGTGGAGTGAATCGAATTAATTGAAGGCTAGCATCTGTGATGCTGGGGACCTCAGGAGGAGGCCAAGATGGACCATTCACCCAGCACTTCTGGCTGAAGATGTTTGCAAAAGCTTCAGCTTTATCTTTTGCACTGATGTGCTGGGCTCTGTCATCATTGAGGATGGGAATATTTGTCAAGGCATCTGCTCCAATGTGTCGTTTAATTGTCCACCACCATTCACGAATGGACCTGGTAGGACTGCAGAGCTTAGATCTCACCCATTGGTTGTGGGATTGCTTATCTCTGTCTATCACAATTGCTTTTGCTGTTTGGCGTGCATGTAGTCCTGTGTTGTAGCTTCACCAGGTTGGCAACTCATTTTTAGGTGTGCCTAGTGTTGCTGCTGACATGCCTACCTGCACTCTTCATTGAAGCAAGGTTGATCCCCCAGTTTGATGGTATTGGTCAGGCAGGAGATATGTGGGCCATGAGGTTGAAGATTATGGTTGTATACAGTTCTGTTGCTGCTGTTGGCCCACCGTGCCTCATGGATGCCCAGTTTTGAGTTGCTAGATCTGTTTGAAATCTATCCCATTTAGCATGGTGGTTGTGCCACACAACAACACAATGGAGGGTATCCTCAATGTGAAGAATGGACTTTGTCTCCATAAGGACTGTGCAGTGGTGACTCCTACCAATACTGTCATGGTGTTCCGACACAGCAGATGGAAAATGCTGAACTGTTAAATCCTAGAGGGAAACTTGAAATAACTGTCACAACTGATTTTCAATTTGTATGTTTTGCAATGTGAGCTTTGAGTTCTTAATAATAAGACCACTGAGTCTTAAGACGTTTTTATAAAACTAAATTAAATATTTATTAAAGATTGTAAGCATATACATATGCCTACAAATTACTATCACAATAAATTTTAAATCCCCAAGTTAATCTGATTCCCAGTTAAGGTGTACACATAGACTTTAAAAGACCCAGGCAAAGTAAATATGATATCATGACACGGTCAAAGTTGAGGTGAGTTTTCTTTGAAAACAGCAGCTTGATGCATAGATGCTGAAGGCTTTTCACACATGTTAGATCTTAAAAATGCTTACCCTTACACACAGTCTTCGCTCCTTTATACGTATTTTCCTCTTTAAATGCAAATTCCCATTATTTCACTATGTCTTTGGACTTCTGATAATAAAAATCACTCATAGCACTAAGTTTTACCAGTAATCTTTAGGAAAAATAAACACACTGTTTCTAAACTTTACCTGGCCAGGTGACACATTTCACCCCTCCTTTGAAAACAATCTAGTGTGGTTCATTTAAAAATGCAAATACCCTTTTAGACTTTACATCAAAGCCTTCAGACCAGCTGTTTTTAACCCAATTAAGTCTCTCACACACGCACACACATAGACACAGATATCACTATTTTACAATAAATTCCAATAACATTATTATATCTTCCTGACATATAGACAGATGCATCTGCAGCAGGTAGGTTGTTGAGGACAAGCTCGAGTATGTTTTTTCCTCTTGTTTCTCTTGCCACCTGCCACAGACCCAGTCTAGCAGCTATGTCCTTTAGGTCTCAGCCAGCTTGGCCAGTAGTGGTGCTACCAAGTCACTCTTGGTAATGGACATTGAGGTCCCCCACCCAGAGTATATTCTGTGCCCTTGCCACCCTTGCTTCCTCCAAGTAGTGTTCAACATAGAGGAGCACGGATTCATCAACTGAGGGGTTTGGGTGGGGGGTGGTTCGGGGTGGTAGCCAGCAGAAAGTTTCCTTTCGCATATTTGACCTGATGCCATGACATTTCATGTGGTTCAGAGTCGATGTTGAGGACTGTCAGGGCAACTCCCTCTTGACTGTATGCCACTGTTTCGCCACCTCTGCTGGGCCTGTCCTGCCAGTGGAACAGGACATATCCAAGGATGGTGATGGTGGTGCCTGGGACATAATCATATTCACCGAATCATACCTTACAGACAATGTCAGACTGTTAGTAAGGAGGACTTTGCAGGGTGGTCAGGGCTAGGTTTGGTGTTATCGCTTCCAGTGCCTAGTTGATCCCTGGTGGTGTGGCCGGTTTCATTTTTTTTTGTGTGGACTTTGTAATAGTTTGATACAACTGAGTGGCCTGCTGGGCTATTTCAGACTGAATCACATTGCTGTGGGTCTGGAGTCACATGTAGGTCAGGTAAGGATGGCAGAGTTCCTTCCCTTAAGTGCATGAGTGAACCAGATTGGTTTTAACGACAATGGTTTCGTGGTCACTAACGCTGAGATTAGCTTTTTAATTCCAGATTTTCTAAGTGAAATTAAATTCCACTGGCTGCTGTGGTGGGATTTTAGCCCTTGTCCTCCGTGCATTAGCTAGGGTCTCTGAACTGGAGGAACAGCACCTCATCTTCTGACTAGGCACTTTACAGCCTTCCAGACTGAATATTGAGTTCAACAATTTTAGATCATGAACTCTCTCTTCCATCCCCACCCCCTTTCCGATCCCCCTTTTTTCCAATAATTTATATAGATTTTTCTTTTCCTACCTATTTCCATTATTTTTAAATGTATTTCCATCCATTGTTTTCTCTCTACCTTTTAGCCTATTTCGATCCCTTCCCCCCACCCCCACTAGGGCTATCTGTACCTTGCTCGTCCTGCTTTCTACCCTTAATGTCACCTATTATCACATTCCTTAGATAATATCACCACCTTCAACACCTCTTTGTTCTTTTGTCTATGACATCTTTTGGTTATCTCCACCTATCACTGGCCCACTATCCAACTCTACCTGCCCCACCCCCCCTTAAACCAGCTTATATTTCACCTCTTCTCTATTTTCCCTTAGTTCTGTTGAAGAGTCATACGGACTCGAAACATTAACTGTGTTCCTCTCCGCAGATGCTGTCAGACCTGCTGAGTTTTTCCAGGTATTTTTGTTTTTGTTTTGGATTTCCAGCATCTGCAGTTTTTTTGCTTATACCTCTGAATTATTAATCTGGTAACATTACCACTACGCCAGCACCTCCCCCATTGTGGGGCATTGTGTAAATAGCACCTCCCATAATGATTATGTAATAGAACACATATGATGAGGAAACAAAACCAAAAATACCTGGAAAAACTCAGCAGGTCTGGCAGCATCTGCGGAGAGGAACACAGTTAATGTTTCGAGTCCGTATGACTCTTCAACAGAAGTAAGTAAAAATAGAAGAGAGGTGAAATATAAGACAGAGAGGTCAAGGAAGGGAAGGGAAGTGTCAGAGATGGACCATGTGAAAATGATGGAGGGGTGGAAATTGGAAGCAAAATTAATAAAATTTTTCCAAGTCCCGACAAGAGCATGAAGCAGCACCGAAGTAATTATCGATGTACTGGAGAAAGAGTTGTGGGAGGGGGCCGGAGTAGGACTGGAACAAGGAATGTTCCACATACCCCATAAAGATACAGGCATAGCTGGGGCCCATGCGGGTACCCATGGCCACACCTTTTATTTGGAGGAAGTGAGAGGAGTTTAAGGAGAAATTGTTCAGTGTGAGAACAAGTTCAGCCAGACGGAGGAGAGTGGTGGTGGATGGGGATTGTTCGGGTCTCTATTCGAGGAAGAAGCGGAGAGCCACCAAACCATCCCAGTGGGGGATGGAGGTGTAGAGGGATTGGACGTCCATGGTGAAGAGGAGACGGTTGGGGCCAGGGAACTGGAAATTGTTGATGTGACGTAAGGTGTCAGAGGAATCACAGATCTAGGTGAGAAGGGAGTGGACAAGGGGAGAGCGAATGGAGTCAAGATAGCAAGAAATGAGTTCTGTGGGGCAGGAACAGGCTGACACGATTGGTCTGCCGGGACAGTACTATTTGTGGATTTTGGGTAGGAGGTAGAAGTGGGCCGTCCGAGGTTGGGAGACTGAGGTTGGAAACTGTGGAAGGAAGATCTCCAGAGGAGATGAGGTCAGTAACAGTCCTGGAAACAATGGCTTGATGTTCATTGGTGGGGTCATGGCCCAGGGGGAGGTAGGAGGAAGTGTCTGCGAGTTGACGCTCAGCCTCTGCGAGGTAGAGGTCAGTGCGCCAGATAACAATAACACCACCCTTGTCAGCGGGTTTGATGACAATGTCAGGGTTGGACCTGAGAGAAGGTGCAACACCTGCCCCTTTACTTCCCCTCTCCTCACTGTCCAAGGGCCCAAACACTCCTTTCAAGTGAAGCAGCATTTCACTTGCACTTCCTTCAATTTAGTCTACTGCATTTGTTGTTCCCAATACGGTTTCCTCTACATTGGAGAGACCAAACGCCGACTGGGTGACCGCTTTGCAGAACACCTTCGGTCTGTCCGCAAGCATTACCCAGACCTCCCTGTTGCTTGCCATTTCAATACTCCACCCTGCTCTCATGCCCACAGGTCTGTCCTTGGCGTGCTGCATTGTTCCAGTGAAGCTCAACGCACACTGGAGGAACAGCACCTCATCTTCCGACTAGGCACTTTACAGCATTTCGGACTGAATATTGAGTTCAAGAATGAACTCTCACCTCCATCCCCACCCCCTTTCCGATCCCCCCCCCCCTTTTTTTCCAATAATTTATATTGATTTTTCTTTCCTACCTATTTCCATTATTTTTAAATGTATTTCCATCCATTGTTTTATCTCTACCTTTTAGCCTTTTTCGATTCCTTCACCCCACCCCATCCCCACTAGGGCTATCTGTACCTTGCTTGTCCTGCTTTCTACCCTTAATTAGCACATTCCTTAGATAATATCACCACCTTCAACACCTCTTTGTCCTTTTGTCTAAGACATCTTTTGGCTATCTCCACCTATCACTGGCCCTCTATCCAGCTCTACTTGTCCCACCCCCCCTTAAATCAGCTTATATTTCACCTCTTCTATTTTTACTTAGTTCTATTGAAGAGTCATACGGACTCGAAATGTTAACTGTGTTCCTCTCCGCAGATGCTGCCAGACCTGCTGATTTTTTCCAGATATTTTTGTTTTTGTTTTGGATTTCCAGCATCCGCAGTTTTTTGGTTTTATCACGTGAGGAGGAGTTGAGAGGGAGAATGTTCATGTCTCCAGCAGTGTTAAACCTAGTCTTGAGTAGCAATGCATAATTTAATAGTATGTAGTAAACCAGTTATTGTTTGAACCCACTAACATCTCAGTAATCATCCCTCAGCTAGACTAACTAACATGCAACAGGTTCCTCTGACAGTGCAGCGCTCCCTCGGTACTCCAGTGTCATATTGGCCTAAATTATTTTTTCCTGAAGTCTCTGGAGTTGAATTTGAATCCACAACATGGCTCAATATCTTTTTTTAAACTTTTTTAAAAAGTCCCGTTAGAGAGATGGAGGTGACGATTAAGGTATCCATGCCATGTTAAATTGCAGGTAAGTTTATACACTTGGTACAGGAAGTTTTATTTCATCTGCTTATAGTCAGTTGATGACCTTGGTTTAACACTGCAATTTTTATTAAGTAATTAATTTACATGAACAAAGGTCCAACACCAACCAACATGCTGCAGCTGTGCTGTGCCTTGAGTACTTATTTTAAAAAAAATTTTGCTGAGTCACACAGGAATTTTGTTTAATTTCTAATCATTTTAACACTTTGTACAAAAATGCATCTTGAAAAGAAACCTAAACCAACACTTTGTGACTGAAGTATCTGATTAGAAAACAAATCCAAGTTGGTGAATAATTGTTTTGCTTTACTGGACAAGTTAAACAAAGACCCCCTACATTGCTTTCTGCCCATTAAGATCGCCTGGCTTGCACGAGTAAGATGGGTGTTGTCTTGTGAGTGATGTCTGCTTCTCTCTCCCCACCCAGGAACAGAGTATATAACTACTAAGTTCTGGGTGTAAAGTTTCAGAATTGTGTGGTTACCATTAGTGTTCAATATTGTCTTTACCACTGACTTCTAAAGGCTCCTTGGTACTGAATTATTTTATCACAATATGTATGTTGCATCAGGGGATGATATGATAAAAGAGTGAGTTTAAACTAAGACCCAGAAAATTACTATTAAAAAAGTTTATTTTTGAGTGGGGGTGAGAGCAATCATGTTATTCCATTTGTATGTTACATCACTAATTCCTTCTGTATAAAATCAAAATTGATGTAAGTTCTGTAATCTGTGCTATTTGATTGCTTATATGTATGTTTTCTTAAAGATTGACTTGTTTTTCAGAAAAGTGCTCAGAAATTTTTCAGTTTGAGATTAATTTTGATAATCCAGTTTATTCTCCATCAAAAGCAAAATACTGGAAATTTGAACTTAAAAAATGTGGTTACATTCAGATCACGCAGTATCTGTGGCAAGAGAAAAACAGAGTTGAAGTTTTAGGTCAATGACCTTTTATCAGAACTGGAAGAGATAAACATCTTTTAAATAAGTACCAAGCTATTAAAAAAGGGAAGGAAAGGATCAAAATGGAAGGTCTGCTATAGTGTGGAAAACAGGAGTGATTAAATTACAGAACTGATGATGTTACCTTCATAGCAATCGAGTTACCTTTACCACTTGGTTTAAGTAGCAGTGGAAAGGCCTTGAGGTGTTTTATTATTTGCTACAGTCAAAGGCTGATGGTTGTGGTGCAGGATGAGAAAAGTACGTGTATGTGCAAGATTTGGACCTGAAAAGGGATTATCTGTGAACAGTGTTGGAGTATTGGTCATTGATTTGATGTTGCTTGAATGTGAGATGGTGCTATTTCTGTAGACATCTGCTGTGCTTTGGCCAAGAGGATAATTATGGAAGTTAGGGTTTACATCAAACCTACTCCAAATTTTAAAAAGGAAGATGTTATTGTTTCTGGCCATTAAATTTATTAGGTGGTCATTACAAATAGGGCAAATGTGATTGCCAAACAATGCATGGCTATATTCAACACTGTTTTGTGTTAATCCTTCTGTGTTAATGATTCTGCAAAAGTATGCTGTTATTGGGGTTTATGATTTAACAATCAAGGTTAAGAAACTAAGAATTTAGACAGCATTTATGGAGAACGGGTTATCCAACTTGGAAGACATGGGTAGAAAGCAGGGATGTAACATACTGTGTCAGCTATGGCTCACTGGTAGAACACAACCTGTGAGTTAGAAGGTTCTGAGTTCAAGCCCGACTGCAGAGAGTTCAGAAAATAGTCTTGGCTCGTGCTTCAGTGCAGGGCTGAGGAACTGCTACACTGTTGAAGGTGATGTCTTTCTGATGAAATGTTAAACTGAGGCCTTGACTGTCCCCTCAAGTGGCAGAAGAGCAGGGGTAATAATTATCCT
This sequence comes from Carcharodon carcharias, assembly GCF_017639515.1. Classification (NCBI taxonomy): domain Eukaryota; kingdom Metazoa; phylum Chordata; class Chondrichthyes; order Lamniformes; family Lamnidae; genus Carcharodon; species Carcharodon carcharias. Next base: position 73,268,772 of record NC_054470.1, read on the forward strand.
GGCCAATAATTATTGCTCGACTTATTAAAATAAAACAGGTGATCTAGTCACGTATTTCAATGTCTATTTAAGATCCTGCTCTGTACAAATGGAATGCCACGTTTCCAGGATTACAACAATAACATCACATTTGAAGTACTTAATTGGCTATTTAGTGTTTTGAGACATCCTAAAGCCATGAAAGGTGTGACGTAAACACCACTTCTTTTTGTCTAGGTCAAAGAACAGGTTCCTGGATATAGTCTCAGATGATACTAAGAATCTGATTATTTGATCAGATGTAAAGCACTGTGCCTTACACATTGTCCCATACACAAGTCGCTTACTGAATGTTTGTTTTTTCTATATTCTTTTGTGAGAAGTGGGTGTCACTGGCAAGGCCAATATTTGTTGCCCATCCCTAATTGCCCTTGAAATGAGTGGCTTGTTAGCCCTTTTCAGAGAGCAGTTAAGGAGTCAACCACATTGCTGTGGGTCTGAAGTCACATGTAGGCCAGATCAGGGAAGGGTGGCAGATTTCCTTCCCTAAAAGACATAAGTGAACCAGATGGGCTTTCACAACAATCAATGATAGTTTCATGGTCACCATTACTGAGAGTAGCTTTCAATTTCAGACTTTTTTCATTAATTAGTTGATTTGCTCTGGATTGGCCCGAATTGATGGCAGGTCAGCAATAGTGATGGCTGTTTTAAATTTGGCAAGGCTAACCACTGCTAGTCTCCCACAGTGCAAGCCAGGAAGCCCAGTGACTTAGAATGGTACTTGGATTGGTGAAACAGATTAAAGCAGAGAAGTGATACATTTTGGCATGAAGAATGAGAAGAGGCAAAATAACCCAATTGCAATTTTAATGAGAACATAGGAACAGAGATCTGGAGTTGTGCCAATTGCAATTTTAATGAGAACATAGGAACAGAGATCTGGAGTTGTGTCAACACAAGTCTTCGAAGGTGGCAGAATAAGTTGAGAAGACTTACAAAAGCTGATGTGAACCTTGGCCTTATTAAAAGAGGCAAAGAGTACAAAGTTAAGAATGTTATGTGAAACTTTTAAAAAAGTCTAGTTGGACCTCAGCTGACATGTTGTGTTCATATCTGGGCACTACACTGTAGGAAGGATGTCAAGGGCTTAGGGAAGATGCAAATGAGATTCACTAGAATGGTACCAGGGGTGAGGAAATTCGGTTTTGTAGAGAAGCTGGGGTGTTCTCCTTGGAGCAGAGAAGGTTAAAGGTAGGTTTGATAGTGATGTTCAAAATTATGAAAGGGTTTGACTAAGCAACTAATGAGGAACTGTTTCCTGTGGCACAAGGATCAGTTACCAGAGGACACAGGGTTAAGATGATTGGCAGAAGAACCAGAGCAATAATTTTCACAAAGGAATTGATAAGTAATTGAAGGGGGAAAAACTGCAAGGCTATGTGGAAACAGTGAGGGAATTGGGACTAGTTGGATAAATCTTTCATAAAGCTGGCACAGGCGTGATGGATTGAATGGCCTCCTTCTGTGCGGTATCATTCCATGACCTGTTATCAGGTGACTACCAATGTAGCTAGATCGCTTGTACTCAGTCATTGTGAATGGGACATGTGGAAGGAGATCGTAAGACATTCACTGCTTGTTCATGATGCTACATGGTAAAGGATTGTCTTTCTGTAAAAGACATAGTTACCTGCAAACTGAAATTGAAAAGGGCTTAATTCCCTCAGTGGATGTGCTGAACCATCTGGGACAACATGGGGTGTTCAGGAAGCACACTGCGTGGAGAAGGAAATGGCTTTGTACTTTACTCACCTTGGGAGTGCGAGAAGGGTCAGGTGGTACACTCCCTGTTTGAGACACGTGATAGGGCACGGTTGCCTTATCTAGGTGACAGATGGACAGGCACAAGCAGACTTTGGCAGAACCTAGGAGCAATGGGGGTCACGGACAGTTACGTGGGTTGCAGTGACTATTCAGGGCTGGCTAGGTGGGGCCCTCTTAAATTGCTGTACAACACTTTCTAAAATGAAATTGGCGCAAGATTCAACTTCTGCACTCCTCTTGGGTAGGTTTTCACGCAATTCAGAAACTCCTGAGGTCTACAATGATTGGCCAGCGTGGCAATGCATTATTGGGCAGCGAGTCAGCTTTAGGACTTACTAGCGGGTAATTACCTGGGGTAGATGGATATGGGGTGGGGGGCTGCTGTTACATGTTTTATGGTGTGGAATTCTTTGGCTATTTTCCCACAAGAATGACTTGGACAGAAATTATTTTTAAAAGAGTTCTAAGCAAAAAGATGTTAACTTTTCATGACAGTCCCATGCTGAGCTGTGATTCTGTATGCGGGTGAATAATTTGAAAAATAAAGAGCACTCCAGGTAAATACTTGTGGACTTTCAAAAGTCCTTCAGTAAGGTACTAAGAGAAGATTCATGACTAAAGTCAGAGTCTGTGGAGTCGGGAGAAGCTGCAGAATGAATAGCAAGCTGGCTATAAAATAAGTTTAAAAATAGTTACTCGGATAGTGGAGGGTGGGAAATGATTATAATTTGTCTATTAACAAATGACGATTGGCTAGTAAGCTTAGCTACTGGAGGGCCGGCTATATTTGTGTACCATATTCCAGGGTGAGCCAGCACCTTCAGGAGATGAATGGGAGAAAACTGGAGATGAATTTTACGCTTTCAAAGTAAAGCACATGTAATATGGCTTTGGATAGTTATAACTGTAATTCCGTATTTGATGTCTTTTCCAGAGTTTGGTTTGTTAGCCAAGTCTTTTATTGATGAGGGAAAGCTGGTGCCAGATGATGCCATCACTCAAATCGTTCTCCATGAACTGAAAGAAATGAACCAGTACAACTGGCTGCTGGATGGTAAGGATGTGTGCAGTATGGACAGAGTTCCAGCTATGTAGTTAAAATGCTTTTACATAAAGTTAAAATGTGTTTACATAATAGTTGAGTTATGTAAACCTAGAATGCTGGGATATTTGCTGCATTGCACAATTTTTATCAGTGAATCACAAGTGTCATGTCTCACCTTGAGGTTTGAACAGTTGTGGTGTTGGCGAGAGATTGTGCTTCGTTGCTTGTGAAAAATACTGTAAGCTACTCCCATGGTTCACCTAATTAAGTAATTGAATTGCTGGGCTTTACAGTCCAGAAAGGTCCTAGCTTACATCTTCAGTACACATTGAGTGGCACAGATTTTCCCACAACAAATAAATAGATGATGCACAATTAGTTTAGATATCCAACCGATCGATCTTGCCAATAAGTTCCTTCATATTTCTGCTGCATTTCTAATTAGAATAAGCTGCAGCAAGAATGGCGGTGAATTGGAAGTAGCAGAAGTAGCCAGTTTATTCCAGAGATTCGGCAAATGCATTTGATCAGTTCACTGAGCTAGAGTTACTCAGCCTCTTCTTCTCTGGGAAGTTCAAGCATGTACCAGAAGAGGAATCTGTGCATTAAATGGGACCTTGGAAGCATGTTGACGTTGTTCATGGGAAACCAATTTTCTAGCAGGGAGGCGGAGGTGCTGACAAGGATTTAATTATTCAGATTTTAAACTCTCATGTATGGCATCCGATTTTGTGAGATAAGCTGTGAGTGAACGGTTCAACACCTCCAAACAAACCAGCATTTGGCTAAGGATCAGGCTCTCCAGGAGATAAACAAATAAGCTCAGGCCAACAGTTTAAAAGGTCATTGAACTCAAAGCCATAACTTGTGCTGCTGCCAAATTGCCATGTGCTCACCAGCACCATTATTCTTAAGCCTAAGTGGCTGCACCTTAATGCAGGAAGATCACTAAAGAAAGTAAGTAGGAGGAGCAGAAGAACACCATATGGAGCATGCTCTGCTATTCAGTATGATCATGGCTGATCTTGGGCTTTAACTCTACTTTCCTGCCCACTCCCCATATCCCTTGATTCCCTGAGATACCAAAAATCTATCTTATCCTTAAATATATTTGATGATGGCACATCCACAGCCTCTGGGGTAGCAAATTCCAAAGAATCACAGCCCTTTGAGTGAAGAAATTTCCCCTTGTCTGTCCTAAGTGGTTGGCCTTTTATCCTGACACTGTGCCCCTTGTTCTATATTTCCCCAGGCAGGGGAAACAACCTCTCAGTCCCTGTCAAGTCTCTTCATAATCTGAATGTTTTCAATGAGATCACCTCTAATTCTTCTAACTCCAGACAGTATAAGCCCAATTTACTCAGCCTCTCATCATAGGACACCCTATCATCCCAGAGACCAATCTAGTGAACCTTCACTGTATATCCTCCATTAAATATGGAGATCAAAATCTCTCTCAGTATTCCAAGTGTGGTTTCACCAAAGCCCCTTTCAATTGTAACAAGACTTCCTTAATCTTGTGCTTTAATCCTCTTGCATGAAAGGTCAACATGCTTTTTGCCTTCTTAATTGCTTGCTGAACCTGCTTGCTAACTTATTGTGTTCCTTGTACTATACACCCAAATCCCTCTGAACATCAACATACAAGTTTCACGCCTTTTAAAAAATACTCTGCTTTTCTATTCTTATGACCAGAGTGAATAACCTCACACATCCCCACATTATACTTCATCTGCTACCTTGTTGCCCACACACTTACCCTTTCTATATTTCTTTGCAGTCTCTTTCTGTCCTCACAACTTGTATTCCCACCTAGGTTCCTATCATTAGCAAACTTGAATACATTGCTTTTTGTCTTCTCTTCTAAGTCATTAATATACATTGTAAGTAGCTGAGGCCCCAGCACTGATCCTTGTGGCATTTAACTAGTCATAGCCTGCCAACTTGAAAATACCCCATTTATCCCTACTCTCTGTTTCCTGTCTGTCAATCAATCTCTATCCATGGTAGTGTATCTCGTCGAACTCCATGAGCCCATATGTTGTGTATTAACCTTTTGTGTGGTACCTCATTGAATACCATTGATTTTAATTAAGGTTGTTACAGAATGAGTAACAATGAAAACAAAGATCCAAAAATATACAGAGTTCCAGAATTAATGCAGCCACATGCTTCATAATTCCTTCTTTTGCACCATCGAGGATCCCTACGTTGTTGATGTGCCCATTACAATGGTGCAAGTCCTCAGGAAAGTTTGGACCACTGAGTAGCTGCCCTCTGTGTGCCCTTAGGTTAGAGATAGAGTAATGAACCTGGAATTCTTGTCCATGTTACCTGTTGATCCTGCTAGGATTTTTTACTTTCTGGACAGCTTGACTTGGGACAAAGCCCATAACCATGTTTGAATCTTCACATCAAGTCACAGAGAATCTACACCCAATTTGAAGTGCATAAAATGTTAATTAAGTTCCCAAGATTATAGTAGGTTGAGGATGAACTAATTGAGGTATATAAAAGGTTGCACTTTCTTAAGGTAGGTATAGAAAAATTACTTCCTCTGGGGGAATCAAGAATAAGAGGTCACAATCTTAAAATTAGAGAGAGGCCATTCAGGGTTTTTATGGAGAAGGACTTTTCACACAAAGTGTGGTTGAGTTATGGAACTCTCCCGAAAAGCTGAGCCCACCAATCTGTGATGTAATAGTATGGTGAGTGGGCTGATGGGGCTGACTGGCCTCCTTCTGTTCTGCAACTTATAGAATCATAGAATGATTACAGTACAGAAGGAGAAGGAAGCCATTTGGGCAATCATGTCTATGCCAGCTCTCTGCAAGAGCAATTCACCTCGTGCCACTCCCCCACCTTTTCCCCAGACCCCTTCAAATATTTCCTCTTCAGATAATGACCCAATTCTCTTTTGGAAACCACAATTGAATCTTACCCCCACTACACTCTTGGGCAGTGTACTCCAGATCCTAACCACCCGCTGTGTTTAAAAAAAAGTGGGGGGTGGGGGGGGTGGTTCCTTGCGTCACAATGATTCTTTTGCCAATCTTTTCACATCGATCCTTCCACCAACAGGAACTGTTTCTCCCTCTCTAGTCTATCAAACCCTTCTTGATTTTGAACACCTCTATCAAACCTCCTCTCAAACTTTTCTTCAAGGAGAGCATTCCCAGCTTCTCGAATCTATCTGCACAACTGAAATCTCTAATTCCTGGAACCATTCTTGTGAATCTTTTCTGCATCCTCTCTAATACCTTCACATCTTTCCTAAAGTGTGGTGCCCCGAATTGGACACATTACTCTAGGTAAGGCTGAAGCAGTGATTTTAACAGGTTTAACATAACTTCCTTACTTTTTTATTCTATGTCCCTATTGATAAAGCTCAGCCAGGAACTTTTTTTAACTGCTCTCTCAACTTGCCCTGACACCTTCAATGATTTGTGTACATGCACCCTCAGGTCCCTCTACTCCTGCACCCTTTTTAGAATTGTACCCTTCATTTTATGTCACCTCTCTTCATTCTTCCTATGAAAATGAGTCACTTGCCACTTCTTAATTTTAAGTACAGTTTTGCAAAAGCATGACTTAGAAACCCTCCGAGCTAGACCTACTTTGCCTACCGTCACATAAGCTTCCTGCTGCTTGTTCAGCCAATAATATCCAACCATTAGGACATTAGATCACAAGATGTATCTGGGTGTGAGAGATTTTGGGTTAACTGAGCCTATCACAGGAGGTTAACTTATTCATAATTACCAGTTGAGCATGTCATTTTGAAGCCAACAGGATTGCAATGGGATATTGTTTCCTTTCTCCAAACCCCCATCCCCAACCCCAAAATAAGAATAGTTGGCTAAGCAAGTGGTGAGCATGAAGTTGAACTCTTATTTAGTGAATAACATGTATTAAGAGCTCCATCCTGAAATGTGGCAATGAATTTTTACACAAGATCCCACAGAGAGTAATGATGAATTGGCACTCAGCTTACCTCTGCAGTGGAATTGGAGCTTGCATGTGTGATTGCTCACATGTTGAGTTTTCTGACCTCATACAGTTGGGGGCACCAAGTGAAGATGGGGTACCTTCACACAAGAATTGAGAACAATTTAAAAATTATTCTGAGCCCAGGCTACTCTTGCACACCTTGTGTCCATATATAAGACTGCATTGGTGAATGATTGGGAGAAGGTCTTAATTCACCCTGGGAAGATGTGTATTTAACAGGGTCCCAAGGGAGAGTAACAAAAACAAATCTTGAAAAAGGATTAATTATGTTAAATATCCTAGTAATTTTTAGAAGTAAATTAATAAAAATGTTATTATGGTCTCTCTTTGTGGAACTTGAAGACCTTGAGTCTGGATCAGGTTCATACAAGTGGTCTGTATACAAGGCTAATTAGGAAGTGAACTTGCTCTTTAATTCAATGTACATCTTGTTTACAACATTTTTACAGTATAGGTAAAGCTGCTGAGTAATGGTGATTAGTTCTTCAGTGCCAGATAAATGATTTTGGCTAATTAAGTATACCTTTTGTGCTCCATTTACAAAAACAATCTTTGTGGTTTGCCTGTGAGTTCAGCACTGGTGTAGTGATTCATGTATTAGCAAATTCGAGCTCCTTTAAACACCAGGAAGAAAAGCCTATGTATCTTTAAAGTGGCTTGGTAAAGTTTTACCAAGTTAGGTATGATTGACTGTATTGTCTATTTCTTGCCATGATTTCAAAGGGTTTCCCAGGACACTCCCACAGGCAGAGGAACTGCATAAAGTTTACCAACCAGACACTGTAATTAATTTGAACGTCCCTTTTGAGACAATCAAAAAACGACTGACATCTCGCTGGATCCACCCAGGCAGTGGTAGGGTGTACAACGTCGACTTCAATCCTCCAAAAGTAACAGTTAAGTATCAAGTTTAAAACTGAGTAGGTTTCATGAAGCATTTGATGTTTAATATATCCATAGAAAATTCTCTTTTTTTTTGTTCATCTGCTAGCTGTTAAGGGTTGACTGCGCTTGCTTTCCATGTCAGTGAAACTTTTTTTTAACAAATCTATCCAGTAGAAGTGTAGTATTTAATGCTATTTTCTTTGGATTGTAGTCCCTTTAATTTACAGGTCAAAAATATTCTCTTAAAAACCAGTTAAGCAAATTGGACCTTTGGACATAAAAAGATAGATCAAAGTGTTTTCTAGATGGGGCGGAGCTGAGAGATTATGAGATCAATGTGCAGAAATCATAAAGCTATTGAACGGATACCAAAGTAATTAAAAAGGGCAGAATTACCTGGAAAAACTCAGCAGGTCTGGCAGCATCGGCGGAGAAGAAAAGAGTTGATGTTTCGAGTCCTCATGACCCTTCAGAACTGAGTGAATATTAGGAGAGGGGTGAAATATAAGCTGGTTTAAAGTGGTTGGGGGGGGGTGTGGTTGTAGGGACAAGCAAGCAGTGATAGGAGCAGATAATCAAAAGATGTCACAGACAAAAGAACACAGAACTCTCTTTCTTGGACTCGAACTCAAGTTCTGTCGAAGGGTCATGAGGACTCGAAACGTCAACTCTTTTCTTCTCCGCCGATGCTGCCAGACCTGCTGAGTTTTTCCAGGTAATTCTGTTTTTGTTTTTGTTTTGGATTTCCAGCATCCGCAGTTTTTTTGTTTTTATAAAAGAACACAGGCGTTGAAGGTGGTGATATTATCTAAATGAATGTGCTAATTAAGAATGGATGGTAGGGCACTCAAGGTACAGCTCTAGTGGGGTGGAAAGACTAGCAGGGCATAGACTAGAACCCCACCCCCACTAGAGCTGTACCTTGAGTGCCCTACCATCCATTCTTAATTAGCACATTCATTTAGATAATATCACCACCTTCAACGCCTCTGTGTTCTTTTGTCTGTGACATCTTTTTTATCACTGCTTGCTTGTCCCTACAACCACACCACCCCCCTCCATTTCTCTCCCCCAACTCAACCCCCCCCTTCCACCTTAAACCAGCTTGTATTTCACCCCTCTCCTAATATTCACTCAGTTCTGTGGAAGGGTCATGAGGACTCGAAACGTCAACTCTTTTCTTCTCCGCCGATGCTGCCAGACCTGCTGAGTTTTTCCAGGTAATTCTGTTTTTGTTTTGGATTTCCAACATCCACAGTTTTTTGTTTTTATTTTTTAATTAAAAAGGGCAATGGAATGTTGACCTTTGTCTCCAGGGGACTGGAATACAAAGGAATGGGAAGAAAGACTTGCATTTATTTAGCACATTTCATGACTTCTAGACACCCCAAAATGTTTTACAACCAATTAAGTATTTTTGAAATTTCGTCATCTTTGTAATGCAAGAAACAGGCATAACTAGCCATTTTGCAAACCTGAGTCACTTTGGTTTCTTTACCTGTTTAGCATTGAATCTCCCTTTTTGACTTTACTTTTCTGAATAAAGTTCTTCATTTGGAATTTGTTGGTCAATGTCCCTTTCTGGTCAAAGTACAATTTCAAAGCTTGTTGGTTGGATGCCAGGATTTATTTTTTTTGTAAATGTTGTCACTAAGTATTTCCAACAAATGGTAAAGAAGCTTTAATTCTCATCCAGTGTGAGAGGCCTTTTTTATCCCAGGGCCATTGCCTTTTTTACAGGAAGTGTTTAGTACACAGCACTTTCACATTAGCTGCTGAGTCTTTCAGTGACAATCACTCCAAGACCCAAATTGACAAAAACATTAATTGGCATCCTGTCATTCTGTTAACGTTAGCAGCAACCTGAAATCAGAGGATGTTGGTGTACTGTATTGGCCAAATTAAGCTTGCAAAACAGGGGAATGTCAACATTGGTTATGCTACTAGTAATCTAGATGTCTGGACCAATGATCTAGACAACAAGTTCAAATCCTACCATGGCAGTTTAAGTTGTTGACAGATTCATGGTTGATTTTACTGGCAGATTGTGATTAAAAATCCAAAGGGTTCACTGATGTCCTTTAGCGAAGGAATTCTACCAACCTTGTTTGGCCTGTATGTGACTCCAGTCCTACACCAACATTATTGACTTTAAAATGCAATACAAAGTGTCCAAGCATCATACCACCACAACATTGTGGGAACATCTTCACTAGAGGAATGGCAGTTGCAATTGAGGATTAAAACAGTAAGTGCCGGCCATCAACTGAGCCAGTTAGCTTTCACCAACGTTACTGCACATTGCCCTGAACAAGACCGTTTGTTTACCAGTCCTAGATTGGTAAACTAGGAAGATAACACTTGCTTAAATTTTTGTTTGCATTTTGATAATGTTGTAGGAATGACGCTAGGGAGCAAAGTGATCTGTAGCATGTATGCTTTATGGTATTAAACCATTGCTAGCACTTTTTTTATATTGATAAAACAGCAATAGAAGAGCTTTTTGTTACTGGATGTATATTATAGGCCACCAAATTGTGGAAAGGAGACAGAGGAAGAAACTTGAGGCAAATTACTGAAAGATACATGATTCACAGTGTAATAGAGAAATTTAATTATCCTAATATAGACTGGGTTAGTAACAAGTTTTTAAAATTCTTTCACAGGATGTAGGCATCACTGGCGAGGCCTGCAATTTTGTTGCCTTTCTTTAACTGCCTTTGAGAAGGTGGTGGTTTCTTGAATCGTCATAGATCATGTAGTGTAGGTACATCCACAGTGCTGTAAGGGATGAATTCCAGGATTGTGACCCAGTGACAGTGAAGGAACAGTGATATATTTCCAAGTCAGGATGGTGTATGGCATGGAGGGGAACTAGCAGGTGGTGGTGTTCCCACGCATCTGCTGCCCTTCTACTTCTAGTTGGTAGAGGTCGTGGGTTTGGAAGGTACTGTCAAAGGATCCTTGATGAGTTGCTGCAATGCATCTTGTAGATAGTACACACTGCTGCTACTGTGGAGAGAGTGAATGTTTGTGCATGGGGTGCCAATCAAGGGCGCTGCTTGGCTTGGATGTTGTCAAGCTTCTTGAGTGTTGTTGGAGCTGCACTCATCCAGGCAAGTGGAGAGTATTCCATCCCACTCCTGACTTGTGCCTTGTGGACTGAGCTGGGGAGTGAGGGGGTGAGTTACTCTCTGCAAAATTCCCAGCTTGCCACATTATTTATATGGCTAGTCCAGTTTAATTTCTGGTCAATGGTGACCTCCACAATGTTGATAGTGGGGGATTCAGTGATAGTAATGCCATTGAACATCAAGGGGCAATGGTTAGATTCTCTCTTGGTGATAGTCATTGCCTGGCACTTGTGTGCCACGAATGTTACTTGCCATTTGTCAGCCCAAGCCTAGATATTGTCCAGGTCTTGCTGCATTTGGACATGGACTGCTTCAGTATCTGAGGAATCGCAAATGGTGCTGAACATTGTGCAATCGTCAGCAAACAGCACCACTTTTGACCTTATGATGGAAGGACATTGATGAAGCAGCTGAAAATGGTTGAACTGAGGACACTACCCTGAGGAACTCCTACAGTGATGTCCGGGAGCTGAGATGACTGACCTCCAGCAACCACAACCGTCTTCCTTTGTGCTAGATATGACTCCAACCAGTGGAAAGTTTTCCCCCGATTCCCTTTAACTCCAGTTTTGCTAAGGCTCTTTGATGCCATACATAGTCAAATGCGACCTTGATGTCAAGGGCAGTCACTCTCACCACATCGTGAGTTCAGCACTTTTGTCCATGTTTAAACCAAGGCTTTAATGAGGTCAGGAGCTGAGTGGCCCTGGCGGAATCCAAACTGAGTGTCATTGAGCAGGTTATTGCTAAGCAAGTGCTGCTTGATAGCACTGTTGATGGACCCCTTCCATTACTTTACTGATGATGGAGAGTAGACTGATGGGGCAGTAATTGGCTGTGTTTAATTTGTCCTGCTTTTTGTATACAAGACATACCTGAGCCATTTTCTGCATAGCCAGATAGATACCAGTGTTGTAACTGTACTGGAACAGCTTGGCTAGAGGTGCAGCAAGTTCTGGACCACAAGTCTTCAATACTATTCCAGAATATTGTCAGGGCCCATATCCTTTGCAGTATCCAGTGCCTTCAGCCATTTCTTTATCAGTGGATTGAATTGGCTGAAGACTGGCATCGGTGATGCTGGGGACCTCCGGAGGAGGCCGAGATGGACCAACCATTCGGCACTTCTGGTTGAAGATTGTAGCAAGTACTTCAGTCTTATGTTTTGCACAGATGTCCTGGGCTCCCTCATCATGTGGATGGGGATATTTGTGGAGCATCCTTCTCCAGTGAGTTGTTTAATTGTCCACCACCATTCACGACTAGATGTGGCAGGACTGCAGAGCTTAGATCTGATCTTTTGGTTGTGGGATCGCTTAGCTCTGTCTATCAATTGCTGCTTATGTTGTTTGGCATGCAAGTAGTCCTGTGTTAACTTCACCAGGCTGACACCTCATTTTTAGGTATCCCTGGTGCTGCTCCTGGCATGCCCCCCTGCACTCTTCATTGAACCAGGGTTGATCCCCTGACTTGATGGTAATGGTAGAGTGGGGGATATGCCAGGCCATGAGGTTACAGATTGTGTTCGAGTACAATTCTGCTGTTGATGGCCCACAGAGTCTCATGGATGCCCAGTCTTGAGTTGCTAGATCTGTTTGAAATCTTTCCTATTTAGCACGATGGTAGTGCCACACACCACGTTGGAGGATATCCTCAATGTGGAGGCGGGACTTCGTCTCGACAATGTGCGCTGGTCACTCCTACTAATAGTGTCATGACGGATGCATCTGTGGCAGGCAGGTTAGTGAGGATGATGTCAAGTATGTTTTTCCCTCTTGATGGTTCCCTCATCACCTGCCGCAGACCCAGTCTAGCAACTATGTCCTTTAGGACTCAGCCAACCCGGTCAGTAGTGGTGCTACTGAGCCACTGTTGATGATGAACATTGAAGTCCCCCCAACCAGAGTATATTCTGTGCCCTTGCCACCCTCCATGTTGAACACCACTTGGAGGAGCACTGATTCATCACCTGAGGGAGGGCAGTACGTGGTAATCAGCAGGAGGTTTCCTTGTCCTTGTTTGACCTGATGCCATAAGACTTCATGGGATCCGGAGTTGATGTCGAGGACTCCCTGGGCAACTTCCTCCCAACTGTACACCACTGTGCCACCACCTCTGCTGGTTCTGTCCTGCTGGTGGGACAGGACATACCCCGGGATGATGATAATGATGTCTGGGACATTGTAAGATATGATTCCATGAGGATGATTATGTCAAGCAACAGCTGTACAACAGCACTCCCAATTTTGGCACTAGCCCTCAGATATTAGTAAGGAGGGCTGAGTTTGCTGTTCTCATTTCCAATGCCTAGGAAGATGCCAGGTGGTCCACCTGGTTTCAGATTTTTTTTGAGATTTTGTAGCGGTTTCATACAACTGAGTAGCTTGCTAGGCCATTTCAGACGCCTGACCAGGTAAGAACAGCAGGTTTCCTTCCCTAAAAGAAATTAGTGAACCAGATGGGTTTTTAGAACAATCAATAATGGTTTCATGGTCATCATTAGACTTTTAATTCCAGATTTTTGAATTTGAATTCCACCATCTGCCGTGGCAGGAATCAAACCCAGGTTGCCAGAGCATTACCCTAGGGTCTCTGGTTACTAGTCCAGCGACAATACCACTATGCCATCATCTCCTTCCCTAAGGGCAATCAACAGTGGTTTCATGGTCACTAAGACTGTACTCATCTTGATTCCATATTTATTAACTGACTTTATTTTCCACCAGCTGCTGTTGTGGAATTCGAACCTGTGTCGCCAGTGCATTAGCCTATGTCTCAATACTACTAGACTGGTGATATTGCCACTACCCCACTGCCGCCTCTTTTAAGAATGTAAAGAGTAAAGAGGGGAAGGAATTTCTGAAATGTGTGCAAGAGAACTTTCTCAATCAGTATGTTTTCAGCCCAATGAGGAAGAGGGGAGTGCTGGTTCTGGAAAAATGAAGTGGGGCAAGGGGAATATATTTTCGGGGAGCAATTGGCAAACAGTGGTCATAGTAGCATCAGGTTTAGAATAGTCCTGGAAAAGGGCCAGGAACAATCAAGCGTAATAATACTGAACTGGAGGAGGTCTAACTTCAGTGAGTTGAAAAGGGCTCTGGCCAAGGTGAATTGGAATCAAAAATTATGGGATGTGGGCATTGCTGGCTGGGCCAGCATTTATTGCCCATCGTAATTGCTCTTGAGAAGTGGTGGTGAGCTGCCTCCTTGAACCGCTGCAATCCATGTGGTGTAGCTACACCCACAGTACAGCTGGGTTATACAGGAATTGAACAGTAGGAGGCCTTGAGAAAGGAGCTGGTCTGGATTTAGAACAGACACATTTCCATGAGGGGGAAAGGAAGAGGATCCTAAGCAAGAGCTCAGTAGACCAAAAACATAGAGATTAAAATGAGACAGTAGAAGAAGGCTTACGACAAAGATTCATAAGCAGAGAACTAAGTTGAATAAAGGAAGTACAAAGCTGATCAATAAAGTGAAATAAGATGGGAAAGAAAGATTATGAGAATACATTAGCAACTAACAAAAGGAAGCCGAAAAAACCTTTTTAGGAACATTTATAAATAGTTGAAGGCTGGTTAGGAATCAAAATGTAAATCATCTTAATGGAGGCAGAGGGCATGGCTGAGGTGCTAAATGAGTACTTTGACTGCATCCCCATCTCCAGTGAAAATGGATACAATGTAACAGTAGCAATATTTAATTGGATAACAATTGATAAAGAGGAGGCACTGATCAATGTAGAAAAGCCACCTGGTCCAGATGTGATGCACCCAAGATTATTGTGGAAAGTAAGGGTGAAAGTTGTGGAGGCTCTAACCCCAATCTTCCTTTAGTATGAGAGTTGTGTCAGAATTGCAAATATAACATCCTTGTTTAAAATAAGGGAGGGGGATAAAACCAGCAACTACACCCCAGTCAGCCAAATATCCATCATGGAAACATTTCTAGAAACAACAAACCAGGAATTGACATTTTGGAAAAAAGGGATATAAATGAAAGACAAGTTTCATTTGCTAAAGTCGAACCATATTTGGTGAATTTAACCCAGTTCTCTGAAGTATTGGACAGTGTTAAGGAGGGTAGTTCGGTTTGAATTTATTCACTCTCAAAAGGTGTTTGACGAAGTACCACATCATAGATTTGTTAGCAAAGTGAAGCCCATTGAATTAAAGGGACGGGGCAGCACGAATAAAACATCTTCCAAGGGATAATGAAGATTGCAGTGGTGGATGATTGTTTTTTCAGACTGGAGGGAAGAATGCCCTGTGTCAGTATCAGGATCACTGCTCTGTATAAAATATATAAATGAACTGGACTTGGATATGCAGGCCTGATTTTCAAGTTTGCAAGTAACACAAAACTCTGAAATATAGAAAAAATTAGAAGGATAGTAACAGACTTGGGAAGATGCGGACAGATCGGTACCTACCTCTGAGCCAGGCGCTCCCGGTCTGAGTCTTATTCCAAGACTTCATAGCCACAGAAGGTGCATACGTAACATGGCCAAACGGGTTGATTATCAACCTGCAAATCCTTCCATTATGCCTGTGACAACTGGTGAGAGCTGGCGAGTCTCCTGGTCAGCCAGAACCTGCAGAAGGCAACGGCAAAACACTGCAGTACCTTGCCAAGCATAACCATGGACCAAACATGGAAGTTTATGGTCACCAACGCCTTCTTAGGGCATGGTACCTAAAGGGAGAGAGAGATAGAGCAGTAAAATGTGCATAAATATGGTAGATGAAAGTTAACAGACATTCTAAAGTGACAAAACAAAAACAGAATTACCTGGAAAAACTCAGCAGGTCTGGCAGCATCGGCGGAGAAGAAAAGAGTTGACGTTTCGAGTCCTCATGACCCTTCGACAGGACTTGCGTTCGAGTCCAAGAAAGAGTTGAAATATAAGCTGGTTTAAGGTGTGTGTGTGGGGGGCGGAGAGATAGAGAGACAGAGAGGTGGAGGGGGGTTGTAGGGACAAACACGCAGTGATAGAAGCAGATCATCAAAAGATGTCAACGACAATAGTACAATAGAACACATAGGTGTTAAAATTAAAGTTGGTGATATTATCTAAACGAATGTGCTAATTAAGAATGGATGGTAGGGCACTCAAGGTATAGCTCTAGTGGGGGTTTTTTTTTATATAATGGAAATAGGTGGGAAAAGGAAAATCTTTATAATTTATTGGAAAAAAAAAGGGAAGGGGGAAACAGAAAGGGGGTGGGGATGGGGGAGGGAGCTTACGACCTAAAGTTGTTGAATTCAATATTCAGTCCGGAAGGCTGTAAAGTCCCTAGTCGGAAGATGAGGTGTTGTTCCTCCAGTTTGTGTTGGGCTTCACTGGAACAATGCAGCAAGCCAAGGACAGACATGTGGGCAAGAGAGCAGGGTGGAGTGTTGAAATGGCAAGCGACAGGGAGGTTTGGGTCATTCTTGCGGACAGACCGCAAGTGTTCTGCAAAGCGGTCGCCCAGTTTACGTTTGGTCTCTCCAATGTAGAGGAGACCACATTGGGAGCAACGAATGCAGTAGACTAAGTTGGGGGAAATGCAAGTGAAATGCTGCTTCACTTGAAAGGAGTGTTTGGGTCCTTGGACGGTGAGGAGAGAGGAAGTGAAGGGGCAGGTGTTGCATCTTTTGCGTGGGCATGGGGTGGTGCCAGAGGAGGGGGTTGAGGAGTAGGGGGTGATGGAGGAGTGGACCAGGGTGTCCCGGAGGGAGCGATCCCTACGGAATGCCGATAAGGGGGGTGAAGGGAAGATGTGTTTGGTGGTGGCATCATGCTGGAGTTGGCGGAAATGGCGGAGGATGATCCTTTGAATGCGGAGGCTGGTGGGGTGATAAGTGAGGACAAGGGGGACCCTATCATGTTTCTGGGAGGGAGGAAAAAGCGTGAGGGCGGATGCGCGGGAGATGGGCCGGACACGGTTGAGGGCCCTGTCAACGACCGTGGGTGGAAAACCTCGGTTAAGGAAGAAGGAGGACATGTCAGAGGAACTATTTTTGAATGTAGCATCATCAGAACAGATGCGACGGAGGCGAAGGAACTGAGAGAATGGGATGGAGTCCTTACAGGAAGCGGGGTGTGAGGAGCTGTCGTCGAGATAGCTGTGGGAGTCGGTGGGTTTGTAATGGATATTGGTGGACAGTCTATCACCAGAGATTGAGACAGAGAGGTCAAGGAAGGGAAGGGACGTGTCAGAGATGGACCACGTGAAAATGATGGAGGGGTGGAGATTGGAAGCAAAATTAATAAATTTTTCCAAGTCCTGACGAGAGCATGAAGCGGCACCGAAGTAATCATCGATGTACCAGAGAAAGAGTTGTGGAAGGGGGCCGGAGTAGGACTGCAACAAGGAATGTTCCACATACCCCATAAAGAGACAGGCATAGCTGGGGCCCATGCGGGTACCCATAGCCACACCTTTTATTTGGAGGAAGTGAGAGGAGTTGAAGGAGAAATTGTTCAGTGTGAGAACAAGTTCAGCCAGACGGAGGAGAGTAGTGGTGGATGGGGATTGTTCGGGCCTCTGTTCGAGGAAGAAGCTAAGGGCCCTCAGACCATCCTGGTGGGGGATGGAGGTGTAGAGGGATTGGACGTCCATGGTGAAGAGGAAGCGGTTGGGGCCAGGGAACTGGAAATTGTTGATGTGACGTAAGGTGTCAGAGGAATCACGGATGTAGGTGGGAAGGGACTGGACAAGGGGAGAGAGAAGGGAGTCAAGATAACGAGAAATGAGTTCTGTGGGGCAGGAACAAGCTGAGACGATCGGTCTACCGGGGCAGTTCTGTTTGTGGATTTTGGGTAGGAGATAGAAGCGGGCCGTCCGAGGTTGGGAGACTATCAGGTTGGAAGCTGTGGGAGGGAGATCCCCAGAGGAGATGAGGTCAGTGACAGTCCTGGAAACAATGGCTTGATGTTTCCAGGACTGTCACTGACCTCATCACCACTACTCTCCTCCGTCTGGCTGAACTTGTTCTCACACTGAACAATTTCTCCTTCAACTCTCACTTCCTCCAAATAAAAGGTGTGGCTATGGGTACCCGCATGGGCCCCAGCTATGCCTGTCTCTTTATGGGGTATGTGGAACATTCCTTGTTGCAGTCCTACTCCGGCCCCCTTCCACAACTCTTTCTCCGGTACATTGACGATTACTTCGGTGCCGCTTCATGCTCTCGTCAGGACTTGGAAAAATTTATTAATTTTGCTTCCAATCTCCACCCCTCCATCATTTTCACGTGGTCCATCTCTGACACTTCCCTTCCCTTCCTTGACCTCTCTGTCTCAATCTCTGGTGATAGACTGTCCACCAATATCCATTACAAACCCACCGACTCCCACAGCTATCTCGACGACAGCTCCTCACACCCCGCTTCCTGTAAGGACTCCATCCCATTCTCTCAGTTCCTTCGCCTCCGTCGCATCTGTTCCGATGATGCTACATTCAAAAATAGTTCCTCTGACATGTCCTCCTTCTTCCTTAACCGAGGTTTTCCACCCACGGTCGTTGACAGGGCCCTCAACCGTGTCCGGCCCATCTCCCGCGCATCCGCCCTCACGCCTTCTCCTCCCTCCCAGAAACATGATAGGGTCCCCCTTGTCCTCACTTATCACCCCACCAGCCTCCGCATTCAAAGGATCATCCTCCGCCATTTCCGCCAACTCCAGCATGATGCCACCACCAAACACATCTTCCCTTCACCCCCTTATCGGCATTCCGTAGGGATCGCTCCCTCCGGGACACCCTGGTCCACTCCTCCATCACCCCCTACTCCTCAACCCCCTCCTATGGCACCACCCCATGCCCACGCAAAAGATGCAACACCTGCCCCTTCACTTCCTCTCTCCTCACCGTCCAAGGACCCAAACACTCCTTTCAAGTGAAGCAGCATTTCACTTGCATTTCCCCCAACTTAGTCTACTGCATTCGTTGCTCCCAATGTGGTCTCCTCTACATTGGAGAGACCAAACGTAAACTGGGCGACCGCTTTGCAGAACACCTGCGGTCTGTCCGCAAGAATGACCCAAACCTCCCTGTCGCTTGCCATTTCAACACTCCACCCTGCTCTCTTGCCCACATGTCTGTCCTTGGCTTGCTGCATTGTTCCAGTGAAGCCCAACACAAACTGGAGGAACAACACCTCATCTTCCGACTAGGGACTTTACAGCCTTCCGGACTGAATATTGAATTCAACAACTTTAGGTCGTAAGCTCCCTCCCCCATCCCCACCCCCTTTCTGTTTCCCCCTTCCCTTTTTTTTTCCAATAAGTTATAAAGATTTTCCTTTTCCCACCTATTTCCATTATATAAAAAAAAACCCCACTAGAGCTATACCTTGAGTGCCCTACCATCCATTCTTAATTAGCACATTCGTTTAGATAATATCACCAACTTTAATTTTAACACGTATGTGTTCTATTGTACTATTGTCGTTGACATCTTTTGATGATCTGCTTCTATCACTGCTTGTTTGTCCCTCCAACCCCCCTCCACCTCTCTGTCTCTCTATCTCTCCGCCCCCCCACACACACACCTTAAACCAGCTTATATTTCAACTCTTTCTTGGACTCGAACGCAAGTTCTGTCGAAGGGTCATGAGGACTCGAAACGTCAACACTTTTCTTCTCCGCCGATGCTGCCAGACCTGCTGAGTTTTTCCAGGTAATTCTGTTTTTGTTTTGGATTTCCAGCATCCGCAGTTTTTTTGTTTTTATTCTAAAGTGACACATTTTGCTAAGATCAGTGAAGAGGGGCAATATAAATTAAATGGTACAAGTTTAAGTGAGCAGCAGGAACAAAGGGACGTGGGGGTGCATGAACACCAATCTTTAAAGATGGAAGAACATGTTGAAGGAGCTATTAGATAAGCATATAGGATCCTTGGCTTTATTAATAGAGGAATAAAAGAAAGAAGTTATGCTGAATCTTTATGAAACACAGGTGAAGCCTCATATTGTGTTCAATTCTGGGCACCACACTTTAGGAAGAATGTAAAGGCATTGGAGAGGGTGCAGAAGAGATTTGCTAGAATGCTACCAGGGATGAAGGAATTCAGTTATGTGGAGAAACTGGGGTGGTCCTTGGATCAGTGAAGGTTAAGGAGGGGGAGGGGAGGCAGTGGCATAGTGGTGTTGTCACTAGACTAGTATTCCAGAGACCCAGCATAACAAGGATCTGTAACAGAGGATACAGATTTAAGATGATTGACAAGAGAACCAGAGGTGACATAAGGAAACACTTTTGCACAATGAGTTGTAGATCTGGAATGCAGAGCCTGAAAGCATGGTGGAGACAGATTCAGCAGTAACTTGCAAAAGAGAATTAAATAAATATTTAAGGGAGAAAAATTACAGGGGATTAGGGTTAATTGAATAGTTCTATCAAAGAGCTGGCATGGTCACAAAGCTCTGATTAGCCTCCTGTGCAGTTTCATTCCATGGAAACCTTCACCCTTTATTTTATTATAATCTCTGTAGAAACCTAAAACTTTAAAAAAGATTCAGACTTCAAGTTAATAGCTGGAATAATGATGCAACAAGATTTCATGTTTAAAAACTTCTGCTATAAAAAATGATGAAAAGAACTACATTGACTAAACACTATTTTCTTTTTGTAGACAACTTATACTTTAAACTACAGAAAGTGCCATTTCCCCCAGTATACTTATCACCCATTGCACTCTCCACAGAATTAGTTATTTTTGCAAACAGTTGCTCCCAGTGTCCATTGGTTTTCTACATCCCCATTTCGAGTAGCAACTTCAAATGACTGTCTCCAGGCACTTACTCAGTTTTCGGAGATCCACCACTAGCAATAAAGCCTGTTGATGATTTTTTTTCCTCTTCTGGCTCTGCCAGGACAAAACTCAGAATCACACAGTGCAGAAGAGGTCCTTCGGCCCATCAAGTCTGCACCAACACGTGAGAAACACCTGACCTACCTACCTAATCACATTTACCAGCACTTGGCCTTGAATGTTATGACGTTTCAAGTGCTCATCCAGGTACTACTTAAAGGATGTGAGGCAACCCGCCTCCACCACCCTCCCAGGCAGCACATTCCAGATCGTCAGCACCGCCTGGGTAAAAAAGTTTTTCCTTGCATCCCCCTAAACCTCCTGCCCCTCACCTTGAACTTGTGGCCCCTCATGACTGACCCTTCAACTAAGGGGAACAGCTGCTCCCTATCCACCCTGTCCATGCTCCTTATAATCTTGATCAAGCTCCTACACCTCAATCAGGTTGCCCCTCAGCCTTCTCTGCTCCAACAGAAACAACCCAAGTCTATCCAACCACTCTTAATAACATAAATGTTTCATCCCAGGCAACATCCTGGTGAATCTCCTCTGCACCCCCTCCAGTGCAATCACATCCTTCCTATAATGTGGCGACCAGAACTGCATACAGTACTCCAGCTGTGGCCTCACCAAGGTTCTATACAACTCCAACATGACCAGCCTACTTTTGTAATCTATGCTTCGATTGAGAAAGGCAAGTGTCCCATATGCCTTTTTCACCACCCCACTAACATGCTCCTCCGCCTTCAGGGATCTATGGGCACGCACGCTAAGGTCCCTTTGTTCCTCAGAACTTCCTAGTGTCATACTGTTCATTGAATACTTCCTTGTCAAATTACTCCTTCCAAAGTGTATCACCTTACACACGTTTCAGGGTTAAATTCCATCTGCCACTTACCTGCCCATTTGACCATCCCATCTATATCTTCCTCTAGCCCAAGACACTCAACCTCACTGTTAACCACCCAGCCAATCTTTGTGCCATCCGCAAATTTACTAATCCGACCCCCCACATAGTCATCTATGTTGTTTATGTAAATTACAAATAATAGGGGACCCAGCACAGATCCCGGTGGTACTCCACTGGACACGAGCTTCCAGTCACTAAAGCATCCTTCTGTTATCACCGTCTGTCTCCTACGACTAAGCCAATTTTGAACCTACCTTATCACATTACCCTGTATCCCATGTGCATTTGCCTTCTTTATAAGTCTCCCAAGTGGGCCCTTGTCAAAGGCTTTGCTGAAATCCATATAAACTGCATCAACTGCACCACCCTCGTCTACACACCTGGTCACCTCCTCAAAAAATTCAATCAAATTTGTTAGGCATGACCTCCCTCTGACAAAGCCATGCTGACTATCCCTGATCAAACCTTGCCTCTCCAAGTGGAGATAAATTTTCTCCTTCAGAACTTTCTCCAATGGTTTCCCTACCACTGACATGAGACTCACTGGCCTGTAGTTCCCTGGCTTATCTCTGCAACCCTTCTTAAATAGCAGAACCACATTAGCTGTTCTCCAGTCCTCTGGCACCTCCCTTGTGGCCAGCGAGGAATTAAAAATTTGAGTCAGAGCCCCTGCGATCTCCTTCCTTGCCTCCTTCAGCAGCCTGGGACACAAATCATCCGGACCTGGAGATTTGTCCATGCTTAAGTTTCCCAACACCTCCAATACCTTGTCACTCCCTGTATCAATTTGCTCAACAACCTTGCAGTCCCTCTCCCCGAGTTCCATTCCTTCATCCTCATTCTCTTGGGTGAAGACGGATGTGAAGTATTCGTTCAATGATGTCCTCCCATAGATTGCCCCCTTGGTCCCTAATGGGGCCCTACTCTTTCCTTGGCTATCCTCTTCCCATTGATATACTTATAGAATATTGTGGGATTTTTCCTACTTTTACCAGCCAGAACTTTCTTATATCTCCTCTTTGCTCTCCTAATTGCCTTCTTAAGCTCCAGCCTGCACTTTCTGTCCTCCACTAATGCCTCCACTGATTTGCTCCCCTTGTACCTGCTAAAAGCCTTTCTTTTCCTCTTCATTGTTTCTTGAATATCTCTGGTCATCCATGGTTCTCTGGGCTTATCAGTCCTTGTTACTACAAATATCCCAGAACCATTAATAAAAACAGAAAATGCTGGGGAAAAACTCAGCAGGTCTGGGAGTATCTGTGGAGACAGAAACAGTGTTAACGTTTCGAGTCCAACATGACTCCTCTTCAGAACCTAGAATCATTATATGGCTGCAGGATGCATTTCTTGGACTAGAGACCATCTCCATCCTGTATCCGACTGTGATAGCTTGAAAAGCCAAGCAGCCTCTTTTCTCTGACCATGCTGAACTGCCATCTGTCTGAGATATTGATTTGTAGGGAAGCCTGTAACCTGACTGCCTCTACACCCCTTCTCCATGCTAATTAGCTATCCTTGACCCCAGTGCACTATTGTGACAGTTTACAGCCTTCAGCACCTTTCCGTGACTTTGGGAGACTCAGAATCCACTAATTGTAAACTCAGAGACTGCTGTCATTGTGTCCAAGTCTAAATATCTTGCACCTTCCCAGTACAACAATCTAATCCTTCCTTTGATCTCTGACAATCAAACCAATTAAACTACCCAGGCTTATTGTCAGGCAGACTGTAGGACAGGTCACATGTTCCCCCCAATCACCCTAAATTTAAAGTCCCAAAATTTAATAACCTTAAACAAAATTGTAACAATTTCAAACTGCTTATTACAGATATTACTTTGTGGTGTTAAATGCAAACACCTTCCACACCCACACAGTAGTGTCTTGATAGCTTACCTGAAGACATGCTGTGTTATGGCAGCTAGTGTGTTATTCCAAGAAGGAAATATGAACTCTTTTTGAGGAGCTGAAATATAAACTACTTTGTTTCACTTTTTTTAATGCTGTTAATTATGAATTATTCACAAAAAAGGGGTTTGATGACCTTACTGGGGAACCTTTGATTCAGCGTAATGATGACAAGCCAGAGACTGTGACTTCAAGGCTCCAGGCATATGAAGAACTAACACAGCCAGTTTTGGAATATTATCAGTAAGTAGTGAAACTCTTTTTTTGAATTGTGGATAATGAAAAGTTCAATTCCCTGAATTATGCTTCTTGGGTGTTCATGAGACATTGGTGTCTGTTCTGAAATCTGACCCAACTGATTTTGCTCTACTATTTGAAGGGGTTGTGTTATTAATAAGCAGCATACTTGTAGAAAAATTAGGTGTCGGTTGTTCATGGTAGCAACCCAGTACTAAGTTTATTGCAAAAACTTCATTTTTATACAGATTAGTTTAATGAAAGAGCAATTTTTTAAAAAAAATATGTAAATTAGGCAGATTTTCATTGGAAAAAAGAAAGTTGAGAGGTCATAGAATCATTAATGAAACAAAAGGAGGCCATTTGGCCCATCAAGTCCATTCCAGCTCCCACAGAGCAATCCGGTCCGTCCCACTTCCTTGTTCGGTGCCCATAGCCCTGCCAGCTTATTTCCTTCAGGTGCCCATCCAATTTCCTCTTGAAATCATTTATTGTTTCCGCATTCACCACCCTCGTGGGCAGCAAGTTCCCAGTCATTACCACTGCATTTAAATGTTCTTCCTCATGCCCTCTGAATTTCTTGCCCAAAATCTTAAATCTTTGCCCCTTAGTCCTTGTACAATCAGACAATGGGAAGTGTTTTTCCTTGTCTACCTTGTCTAAGCCTGTCATAATTCTGCATACCTCTATCAAATCTCCCCTTAATCTCCTTGGCTCCAAGGAAACAAAACCAGCCTTTCCAATCTGACCTCGTAACATCCCTGGAATCATTCCGGTAAATCTTCTCTGCACTCTTTTTGGACCCTCAGATCTTTCCTAAAGTGTGGTGACTAGAACTGGACATACTACTCTAGTTGGGGCTTAATTAGAGCTTTATAAATATTCGGCATAACTTCCATGCTTTTGTACTCAATACTACTCTTTATGAAGCCTAAGATCCCATGTGCTTTGCTAATCATTCTCACTGTGCCTTTCTAACTTCAAAGATTGATGCACATGAATCCACAGATCCCTCTGTTCCTGTACATTCTTTAGAACTGTGCTTTTAAGTCTATTTAGCCTCTCCCCATCCCTTCTGCCAAAATGTATCATCTCTCGCTTCTCTGTATTAAAGTTCATCTGCCACTTGTCTACTCATTCTGCTAACCTATCTATATCCTGTTGCAGGCAATTCATTTCATTCTCGCCACCCCTCCAAGTTTGATATCATTGTCAAATTTTGAAATTTTACATTGTATTCTAATATGTAGCAAAAAAAGCAGTGGTACTAGCGCTGACCCCTGGGAATATCAATGTCTACTTCCCTCCAGTTGAAAAATAAACATCTACCATGACTCACTGTTTTCTGGCCTTAAGCCAAGTTTTTATCCAATTGCACACTGGCCTTCTTACTCCATTAGCCTCAATTTGTTAAACAGCCGTTTATGTGGTACTTTGTCAAATGCTTTCTTAAAATCCATATAGACAACACCCACAGCACTCTCTTCATCAACCTTCAGTTGCTTCATTCAAAAAATTCAATTAGATTAGTCAAGCACAATCTGCCTTTTACAAATCCACGCTGACTCTTCTCAATTCACTCAAACCTATCCAAATGCCAGTTGGTCTTTTTTTTTCCCTGATTAAGGATTCCAAAACTCTGTCCACCATTGATGTTAAACTAACTGGCCTGTAATTGCGCGAACTGTCCTTACCCTTTCTTGAATAAGAATGTTGCGTGTGCCACTCTCCAAATCTGGCACCTCCCCCATATCCAGGGAAGCTCAAAATTAAGGTGAGCCCTTCCATTATCTTTACCCCCACCTACTTCTGGTCCTACGTTTTATGGTCTTATGAGCATCTCTTCTTAAAGGTCACCTATTGCTGCATTTTTTTCCTGTCAGTCTATGGTTCCATTTTGCCCTGGCTAGATCTCTTCATATCACATTGAAGTCAGCCTTCTTCCAATTTAGAAGTTCTATATTAGATTGATATAGATGATATGATTGCTGTGTTTAGAATTCTAAAGGCATTAGATAATATATAACATGATGAGCTATTTCACCTTGTCCAGAACCAAGAACATGATTTGTGCTTTAAGTTTTAGTTCAAAACTAATCTGCAGCAACAATATTTCAAAGAGCAAAAGGTCAATCCATGAAACAGGCTCCCTGGGAAAACAAGTGGTTGCAGTTAGTATTGCTGGATTCAAATCACAGTTTTATTTTCGACGATACCATTTAGAAATATTTGAGACATAACATATGGAAAGTGGAACATGCTTGGGAGGAGCAGGTGACTTTGGCCCTCTGGTTCCCACAACTCTTAAAGCTCTTGTGCTATGTCTGAATCTGTTGTAGACTAATAGTGATTGATTGCTACAGTTCATCAACTCCATTATCGTTGTATTGTGTGACTGAGGATGGCAGAAGGAAAAGTAGATTTTCTTTTAAAAACTTACATTTATCTGGTGCTTTACATGACCACTGGAAGTCTCAAAGTACATCACAGCCAATTAAGAACTTTTGAAATGTAGTCACCGTTGTAGGAAATGTGGCCGCCAATTTGAGCACAGCAAGCTCCCATGAATAGCAATGTGATAAAGACTAGATAATCTGTTCTTTTTGTAATGTTGATTGAGGGATAAATATTGGCCTGGGCAGTGGGGATCATTCCCTTGCTGCTCTTTGATATGGTGACAAAGAGATCTTTTATTTTCACTGGAGCAGGCCAATGTGGCCTTGGTTTAATGCCTCATCCAAAGAATAACACCTCCAACGTTGCAGCACCCCTTCAGTACTGTACTGGAATGCCAGCTTTGATTTTTGTGTTCAAGCCCTGAAGTGGGAATTGAATCCTGAACTGAGAAAGTGCCATCAATCGAGTCTGATGGATTTTGGTCTTTTGTTTGTTTAACAAGTTGTATGTTCCTACGATATTGGACTACCCAGTAGAGGGTCTATTTTTTCTTCTATGAAAAAGATGATTTTTGTGCTTTTTGTAGAAGTAAAGGCATTTTGGAAGTCTTCTCAGGAACAGAAACCAACAAGATTTGGCCTCAAGTGCATGCTTTCCTCAGCAAGAAGCTGCCAACACTCTCTTAAATCAAAGAGTACAAAAGCAAGAAGCTAGCAGAGAAGCTTTACATCAAATAGCACATTGACTGATCATATGGCCAGCACTAGAGGGGCAAAAATGTGGAACAGTCTTCTGATTCAAGTCTTAAAATCAACTTGGTATGAATTTTTTAACAGCATTTCTCAGAAGTGCAAGTTTTAAAAAAAAAATTTTTAAGTTGTTCATAATTGAGTAAACTAGCAAAACTACCTAAATCTTAATTGAGAATTGAGATAACTTTGTCTACCTAGCTGATCATTTGTTGTACTATAGATAGTTATTTCATATGATCAGTACTTGACATAACTAATTAAGGTGCAAATGAAAGGGAATGCTATGAATGGTTAGCTACAAAATGTTCGATTTTGGCATTTTTTCCCAAATGAAAGAGAAAACCTTTTGTCAAAATTTGAAAAAGTTAGATTTAACTGGTTTCAATCAAGTAGAGAGGGTAGGATGGGGAATGGAGGAAAAGAACGGAAGGGAAGGTCTGTGATAGAGGGGAAGGCATGAGTATTTAAATGATAAAAGAATGATGGTGCAAGACAAAGGGGAGTGATATTGGGCAATTAAGGAAGCAAAAAATGGATCCAGAGGAGCTAAAAATGACAAAAGTGGCATCATTATCAGTAGCTGCTATCTGAATAAAGGCCAACAGTGGTCATGATCTGAAATTGATGCACACTGTCGTGTGTAAAGGCTGTAAAGTGTCTAATGGAAAGATGAGGTGCTGTTCCTCCAGCTTCTGTTGAGCTATATTGGAACAATATAGGAAGCCAAGGTCAGAGGGGGAATGGAGCAGAGAATTAAAATGATAGGCAACTGGAGCCTGGGGGTTTGATTGTGAACTGAGTAGAGGTCTTCAGAAATGTGGTCACCCACTTTGCATTTGGTCTCCACTGTAAGAGGATTGCAATATGAGCCGCAAACAGAGCATACTAAACTGAAAGAAGTGCAAGTGAATCACTTGAGGGAGTGTTTGGGGCCTTGGACAGCGAGAAGGAAGGGTAGATGTTGCATTGCCTGCACTTGGGAAGGTGCCACAGGGTGACAAGGGGGAAATGTTAACTGTTAATAACCTGCTGAACATTTCCAACATTTTCCATTTTAATTTCAGATTTCCAGTGTGTAGTATTTGCTTTAATACAGCATGGTTCTAAATCGAGCATAAAAGGTGTAGCAAGAACCTATTGTTCCTTACAATTAAATTGAGAATGCAGCACTATAGGGTGTGTATTAGTTTCCAGCATTCCTGGACAATTAAAGCTAAAAACACACAAGACAAAGGGAAATGGTAGTTTAGAGAAAAAGGTTAAGTTAAGAATTTTAGAACAATTTTTAAAAAAAAATGTTTTGGGTCAAGGCAAGTGACAAGTTTCATGGGAAGAATTAGTGAGATTTATCATATTGAATGATGCCAATTGCCAAACTACACCCTTGATCCGATGCCTCAAAAAATTACTTCTAAGGAAGTCAGTCTGTAAACAGCCTCCTGCAGCCAGTTTACACACTTTCAGTATTTTAATCGAGGTGATAAGCAACCAATCTGCAACACCTCTTTGTCCTTTTGTCTGTGACATCTTTTGGTTATCTCCACCTATCACTGGCCCTCTATCCAGCTCTACTTGTCCCACCCCCCTTAAAGTAGCTTACATTTCACCACTCTTCTATTTTTTTCTTGGTTCTGTTGAAGGGTCATTCGGACTCGAAACGTTAACTGTGCTCCTCTCCGCAGATGCTGCCAGACCTGCGGAGTTTTTCCAGGTATTTTTGTTTTTGTTTTGGATTGTATTGGTTTGCTCCCAAGCATGGAGTAATCTGGATACTTCCTGTCTGCTACTGCTGCAGGAATCTGAAAGCAATGAGCACAATGGTCATGAAGCCTTTTGTTCTAAGTGTAAATGAAATGTCACATCTTGAGCTCTGAGTTAGTGGTTTATGACTCCTTTACTTCCTCCTGCTGTATGCTGAACCTCTGCTATTATAAGCAAGCACAGACAGCACAGTGATGTTTACAGGTGCCTGTTTTTGAGTGGATATTCCAGAACTGTCTGTAATAAACATGAATAACAACCACATGACCATGCATTCGGAGATGCAAGTTTCACAGCGGGCTGTAGAACATTTGTGAATTTTTTGAAAATATGAATGAATACTGTACATGATTTATGATGTAACTTTTTAACCTCAGGAAGTATTTGGATTTTAGGCCTACTTTTTCCCTCTTGCAAAAAGTTATGAACACAATTTACAGCACACTTTTAAAATGGCAAAATTGCTACTATCAGTAGTAGAATTGCAGAAATAGACCAACAACAGGAGTAGGGCATTCATCCCCTCGAGCCTAATCTAATTCATCTTAATTGATTCACCCCGTGCCCCTTGATACCTACAATAACTGCATTCAACAAAAATCTATCAATTTTGTTCTTAAATTTTCATTAGCCCAGCATACACGGAGTTCCAAATTTCTTCAACCCTCTGTGCAAGAATATTTCTTGATTTCATTCCAAAATGGATTAGCTCTAATTTTAAAATTATGGCCCCTTATTCTGGATTCCCCCAGCAGAGGAAATATTTGTGCTGCATTCACCCTATCTGTCAAATCTGTTTATCATCTACACTCTGCCCAGGTGTTCATCCACCTGTTCTGCAATGGTAAAACATTACTCATTGTCTGTATCTGTGCAATTTTCCATCTTCATTGGCAGTTCATTTTATTTTAGACACTTATGAGAGCTATCCCAATTGATTTTTTTTTTGCAAGAGAGCAAAGCATAGACCAAAAACAGAGTGGCATAATTGAGAGGGAAATTGATATTTTTAAACATTACTAAAAATGGAAGACTTTACTAGTTAAATATGGCAACATTTGTTCTCAGACTTCCTTGATTTAAATATGAAATAAATGAATCCATTGTCCTCTTTTCCTATGTCAAGCTACAACTAAATGTATTATATGCAATTAGCAAATTAATAAAACTGGAGAAAGTTATTTAGATCTGTTTTGTGTACATTTTTTTTATTCATTCATGGGATGTGGGTGTCGCTGGCTAAGCCAGCATTTATTGACGTAATTCAGAGGACATTTAAGAGTCAACCACATCGCTGGCGGGTCTGGAGCCACATGTAGACCAGACCAGGTAAGGACAGCAGATTTCCTTCTGTAAAGGCATTTGTGAACCAGATGGGTTTTTACAACAACCGACAATGGTTCCATGGTTATCATCAGACTTTTAATTCCCCCCATTTGACGGGATTCAAACCCAGGTCCCCAGATTATTACCCTGGGTCTCTGGATTACTAGACCAGTGACAATACCACTACGCCATTGCTCCCCTGGATGTTTCTCATCCAGCTACAGTGGGGATATTTTAATGTACATAACTTAATAGTTATGGGATATCAGTTAGTGACTAATTTAGTATCAGGACTGAGGCAGATAATGCTGCTTAATCCAATCAGGATTTAATTCTACACTCTGACTCCAAAATGTTTGAAAATGACATGGAGACCAGCGGGGAATTCAGTTTGAAAAGGGCGGAATCTGGAAAAAAGAAAAAAACAGCAACTGTGATGTCACAGGAAGCTAATAAGTTGTTCGGCTGGTAAGTGCTCAGTCTAAGGGACGGTGTGAGAGAAACCAGCTTAGGACTGGTGAGTTAAGGTAGGTCTATAAATAAAAAGAGCTAAAACTGCACTGGAATGCTGCTTTGGGCCGCAGAAGGTGCTTAAGTTGGAGTTCGGTGAGGAGGGAACGAGGTGATCCTTTGAGTATGGTCGGGTAAGTATTTACTACTTTTATCACATCATTTTTAAGGTCTTATTTTGTGGTTCATCATTTGTAGGGGCCTCATTCTGTAACAACGAGGAGCAGGAAAGAAGGGCCCTAGAGTTACTGATATTATTTGATATTAAGTATCTTCCAAAAGGTTTAATTTAATTTAAAGGGGTAAGTCATGGCAGGAGAGTTCAAAGCCATGGTGTGCTCCTCCTGCTCTATGTGGGAAGCTGGGAACATTTCCAGTGCCCAGGGCCAGCATGTGTGTGGGAAGTGTCTCCAGCTGTAGCTCCTAGAAGCCTGGGTTTCAGAGCTGGAGCAGTGGCTGGGGACACTGGAGCATCCACGAGGCAGAGGGTATCGTGGGTAGCACTTATAGAGAGGTGGTCACACCGCAGGCTAAGAGTCCACAGGCTGGAAGGGAATGGGTGACCACCAGGCAGAGCAAGAGGACTAGGCAGGCAGTGCAGGAATCTCCTCTGGCTGTTAGCCTACAAAACAGATATACTGCTTTGGATACTGTTGGGGGGAATGGCCTCTCGGGAAAGCAGCAACAGCCAAATTCGTTGCACCATGGTTGGCTCTGCTGCCCAGGGGAGGAGTGGGTAAAGTGTGGGAATGCAATAGTTACAGGGGATTCAGTTGTAAGGGGAATAGGCGTTTCTGTGGCTGCAAACGAGACTCCAGGATGGTATGTTGTCTCCCTGGTGCTAGGGTCAAGGTTGTCTCAGAGCAGCTACAAAACGTTCTGAAGGGGGAGGGTGAACAGCCAGTGGTCGTGGTACACATTGGTACAAAAGACATAGGTTAAAAAAAGGGATGAGGTCCTAAAAGCAGAATATAGGGAGTTAGGAAGTAAGTTGAAAAGTAGGACCTCAAAGGTAGTGATCTCAGGATTAGTACCAGTGCCACGTGCTAGTCAGAGTAGAAATAGCAGGATATATTGGATGAATACGTGGCTGAAGAGATGGTGTGAGGGGGAGGGTTTCAGATTCCTGGGACCTTGGGACTGGTTCTGGGGGAGGTGGGAACAGTACAAATTGGACGGGTTACACCTGGGCAGGACTGGGACTGATGTCCTAGGGGGATTGTTTGCTAGAGTGGTTGGGGAGGGTTTAAACTAAAATGGCGGGGGTGGGAACCTGTGCAAAGAGTCAGAGGAGGGGGAATCAAGGACAAGAACAAAAGACAAAGGGGAATAAGAAAAATGATAGGCAGAGAAATCAAGGGCAAGAATCAAACAGGGCCTCAGTGAAAAATAGTGGGAACAGGACAAGTAATGTTAAAAAGACGAGCCTTAAGGCTTTGTGCCTTAATGCGAGGAGCATTCGCAATAAAGTGGATTAATTAACCACGCAAGTAGATGTAAACAGGTACGATATAGTCGGGATTATGGAGACATGGCTGCAGGGTGACCAGGGATGGGAACTGAACATACAGGGGTATTCAGTATTTAGGAAGGACAGACAAAAAGGAAAAGGCGGTGGAGTTGCTTTGCTGGTTAAAGAGGAAATTAACGCAATAGTGAGGAAAGATATTAGCTCCGATGATGTGGAATCTGTATGGGTAGAGCTGAGAAACACTAAGGGGCAAAAAACATTAGTGGAGGTTATATATAGACCCTCAAACTGTAGTGGTGATGCTGGGAATGGCATTAAACAGGAAATTAGAGATGCATGCAATAAAGGATCATCTGTAATTATGGGTGACTTTAATCGGCATATAGATTGGGCAAATCAAATTAGTAACAATACTGTAGAGGAGGAATTCCTGGAGTGTATACGAGATGGTTTTCTGGACCAGTAGGTTAAGGAACCAACTAGACAAAAGGCCATCCTAGACTGGGTATTGTGTAATGAGAAAGGAATAATTGGCAACCTAGTTGGGGATGAGCAACCATAATATGATAGAATTCTTCATCAAGATGGAGAGTGATGCAGTTGATTCTGAGACTAGAGTTCTGAATCTTAATAAAGGAAACTACAATGGTATGAGACGCAAGTTGGCTATGATGGATTGGGAAATGTTACTTAAAGGGATGATGGTGGCAAAGGCAATGGCAAACGTTCAAAGAGCACATGGGTGAACTGCATTTCTGTCTGGCACAAAAGTAAAATAGGAAAGGTGGCCAAACCATGGCTTACAAGGGAAATTAGAGATAGTATTAGATACAAGGAAGAGGCATACAAATTGGCCAGAAAAAACAACAGACCTGAGAATTGGGAGCACATTAGAATTCAGCAAAGGAGGACCAAGGGATGAATTAAGAAGGGGAGAATAGAATACGAGAATAAACTTGCGGGGAACATAAAAACTGACTAAAAATTTCTATAGTTATGTGAAGAGAAAAAGATCGGTGAAGAAAAATGTAGGTCCCTTACAGTCAGAAACAGGGGAATTTTATGATGGGGAACAATGAAATGGCTGACCAACTAAACACATACTTTGGTCCTGTCTTCACAAAGGAGGACACAAATAACATATCAGAAATGTTGGGGAACACAGGGTTTAGTGAGAGGGAGGAACTGAAAGAAATCTGTATTTGTAGGGAAATGGTGTTGGAGAAATTGATGGGATTGAACGCTGATAAATCCCCAGGGCCTGATAATCTACATCCCAGAGTACTTAAGGAAGTGGCCCTAGAAATAGTGGTTGCACTATTCCGAGATTCTATAGACTCTGGAATGGTTCCTACAGATTGGAGGGTAGCTAATGTAACCCCACTATTTAAAAAGGGAGGTAGAGAGAAAACAGAATTATAGACCAGTCAGCCTGACGTCAGTAGTGGGGAAAATTCTGGAATCCATTGTAAAAGATTTAATAGCTGAGCACTTGGAAAATAGTGGCAGAATTGGACAGAGTCAGCATGGATTTACGAAATGGAAATCATGCTTGACAAATCTACTGGTATTTTTCGAGAATGTAACCAATAGAGTTGATGAGGGGGAGCCAGTGGGTGTGGTTTATTTGGACTTTCAGAAGACTTTCGACAAAGTCCCACATAAGAGATTAGCGTGTAAAATTAAAGCACATGGGATTGGGGGTAGTGTATTGAGATGGATAGAAAACTGGTTGGCAGACAGGAAACAAAGAGTAGAAATAAACGGGTCTTTTTCCGAATGGCAGGCAATGAATAGTGGGGTACTGCAGCTATTCACAATGATTTAGATGAGGGAGCTAAATGTAATATCTCCTAATTTACAGATGACCCAAAGTTGGTTGGGAGGGTGAGCTGTGAGGAAGATGCAGAGATGCTTCAGGGTGATTTGGACAAGCTGAGTGAGTGGGCAAATGTATGGCAGATGCAATATAATGAGGATAGATGTGAGGTTATCCACTTTGGTAGCAAAAACAGGAAGGCTAATCTGAATGGCTATAAATTGAGAGAGGGGAATGTGCAACGAGACCTGGGTGCCCTTGTACACCAGTCACTGAAGGTAAGCATGCAGGTGTAGCAGACAGTAAAGAAGGCAAATGGTATGTTGGCCTTCATAGCGAGTGGATTCAAGTACAGCAGCAGGGATGTCTTGCGGCAATTATACAGGGCCTTGGTGAGACCACACTTGGAATATTGTGTGCAGTTTTTGTCTCCTTATCTAAGAAAGGATGTTCTTGCTATAGAGGGAATGCAGTGAAGGTTTACCAGATTGATTCCTAGAATGGCGGGACTGACATATGAGGTGAGATTGAGTCGGTTAAGATTATATTTGCTGAAGTTCAAAAGAATGAGGGGGGATCTCATAGAAACCTATAAAATTCCAACAGGACTAGACAGGGTAGATGCAGGAAGGATGTTCCCAATGGTGGGGGAGTCCAGAACCAGAGGTCACAGTCTAAGGATATGGGGTAGACCATTTAGGACTGAGATGAGGAGAAATTTCTTCACCCAGAGAGTGGCGAGGCTGTGGAATTCGCTACCACAGAAAGTAGATGAGGCCAAAACATCGTATGTTTTCAAGAAGGTGTTAGATATAGCTCTTGGAGGAAAAGGGATCAAACGATATGGGGAGAAAGCGGGAGCAGGCTATTGAGCTGGATGATCAGCCATGATCGTAATGAATGGCGGAGCAGGCTCGAAGGGCCGAATGGCCTACTCCTATTTTCTAAGTTCCTAACTTTAAAATAATAAACCAAAATTTGAAAACTTTAAAATTAAAATCAAACAATAAAGATAAAAAAGCAATAACAGTTAAGTAATTTAAACAAACATCTAAAACACACACCTTGTAGTTGAGAGGCAAATAACCTATAGTTGTCAGTGCTACTAGCATTCAATAAACACAGTAAATTGTGACAAACATAGGAAGAAAGTAATTAAAGTAAATTAACTAAATAACATAAGTTAGAACGGCAGACAGATGTTATGTTGCAGCTGTGAGATGTGGGAGCTTTTGGACGTCAAGGTGATCCATGACAAATACGTCTGCAGGAAGTGCAAGCAGCTTGAGGAATTCCGGATCAGGATTATTGATCTGGAAGCCGAAATGCAGACACTGCGCAACATAAAGGAGGGGGAGAAATACCTGGATACTTTGTTCCAGAAAACAAGTCACATATCTTAGAAGAGGCTCATCTATTTTGGTCAGCAGTGAGGGACAGGAGGATGTAACCATGAGTGAGGCAGGTAATGCGTCCGAGCAGACAGCCGGGGAGGAGCCTCAGACTTTGCAATTGTCAAACAGGTTTGAGGTGCTGGGAAACTAGGCTAGAGGATAGATCAATAGAAAAGCAGTGGCAGACATTTAAGGGGATATTTCAAAGTATTCAGAATAAGTACATTCCTACTATCAAAAATTTTAAGGGGAGGACTCACCATCTCTGGTTAACTAAAGATATTAAGGAAAGCATCAAAATTAAGGAAAAAGCATACAACTTCACAAAGATGTGCCAGGACAGATGATTAGACAGAAGATTGGCAGTGAATGACTAAAAGGTTAATCAGGAGAAAGAAATTAGAATATGAGAGGAAGTCAGCTAGAAATGTAAAAACGGATAGCAAGAGTTTCTACAGTTATTTAAAAAGGAAAGGAGTAAGTAAAGTGAGTGTTGGTCTGCTAGAGAGTGACAGTGGGAAGTTAATGGTAAATAATAAGGAAGTGGTGGAAGAAATGAACTAATATTTTACTTTTGTTTTCACTATAGAGGATGCAAAAAACATTCCAGTAATAGCTGCAAATCAGGTGGTGAAAGGGAGAGAGAACTTGGCGAAATTGAAATCACTAGGGAGATGGTACTGAGCAAATTGATGGAGCTGCAGGCTGGCAAGTCTCCGGGTCCCCATGGATTACATCCTAGGGTCTTAAAAGAGGTGGCTAATGAGTTGTCAATGCACTGGTGTTTATTTTCCAAAATTCGCTAGATTCTGGAAAGGCTCTATCAGATAGGAAAATAGCAAATATAACCCTTTTATTCAAGAAGGGAGGGAGGCAGCAAACAGGAAACCATAGGCCAGTTAGCTTGATGTCTGTTTTGGGGAGGTTATTAGAATCGATCATTAAGGAGATTATAGCTGGGCACTTAAAAGAGCTCAAGGCAATTGGGAAGAGTCAGCATGGTTTTGTGAAAGGAAAATCATGTTTAACCAATTTATTGGGGTTTTTTTAAGGAGTAACATGCGCAGTGGATAAACAGGAGCCTGTGGACGTACTATACTTGGATTTCCAGAAGGCATTTGATAAGGCACCACATCAAAGATTATTACAGAAAATAAAAGCGCATGGTGTAGCGGGTAACGTATTAGCATGGATAGAAGATTGGCTGGCTGGCAGAAAGCAGAGGGTATGCATAAATGGATCCTTTTCTGATTGGCAGGATGTGGTGAGTGGCATCCCATAGGGGTCTGTATTGGGGCCTCTACTTTTTACGATTTACATCAATGACTTAGATGAGGGGAGTGAAGACATATAGCAAAATTTGCAGATGACACAAAGATAGGTAGGAAAGTATGTTGTGAAGAGGACATGAAGAGGTTGCAGATGGATGTAGATAGGTTGAGTGAGTGGGCAAAGATCTGGCAAATGAAGGTTAATGTGGGAAAATGTGAAGTTGTTCATTTTGGCAGGAAGAACAAGCAGAGTACTACTTAAATGGCGAACGGCTGCATAATTCTGAGGTGCAGAAGGACCTTGGTGTTCTAGTATGTGAGTCACAAAAGGTTAGTATGCATGTACAGCAAGTAATTAAGAAGGCTAATGGAATTCTATCCTTTATTACGAGAGGGATTGAACACAAAAGTAAAGCTGTTATGCTTCAGTTATTCAGGGCATTGGTGAGACCACACCTTGAATACTGTGTGCAGTTTTGGTCTCCTTATTTAGGGAAGGATGTAAATGCATTGGAGGCAGCTCAAAGGAGGTTTACTAGTTTGATACCTGGAATGAGTGGGTTGTCTTATGAGGAAAGGTTAGACAGACTGGGCTTGATTCCACTGGAGTTTAGAAGAGTGAGGGCTGACTTGATTGAAGTTTACAAGATCCTGGACTGCTTTGATAAAGTGGACGTGGAAAGGATGAGTCCAGAACTAGGGGGCACTGTTTTAAAATTAGGGATGACCCTTATAGGACAGAGATGAGGAGAATTTTTTTCCCTCAGATTGTTGTGTGACTTTGGAATTCTCTAACTCAGAAGGTGGTGGAGGCGGGGTCATTGAATATTTTTAAGGCAGAGGTAGATAGATTCTTGTTAGACAAGGGAATCAAAAGTTATCGGGGTTAGATGGGTATGTGGAAATCAAAACACAAGAAGATCAGCCATGATCTTATTGAATGGCGGAACAGGCTCAAGAGGCCAAATGGTCTACTCCTGTTCCTATTTCTTATACTCTTATGTTCTTATGACATACGTTTGAAAATTGGGAGACAACCTGAAATGTGGATATTATTTCGAGCAGACTCTGAAGGTATGTAATTTGAGTTTTAGATGGTTAATTATAAACAGTAGTGGTTGGAAGGTTAACAGCAAATATTAAAGAAAATGTTTGCATCGCTACAGTTGAAATGAATTCTAGCCAAATGAGAGGATGAGACCAGCAAGTGTTGGCCAAGTAGAAATATAAAGAGTAATATTAGGATATGCAGAAGGTTTTATTAAAAGACGTGTAACTAATAGGAATAGGATTAGATAAAAATTCAAAAAAGCAAAAGCAAATGAAAATGTAACAAGAAGTTAAAATTATGGTGAGCAGCTTAAGGCTTTAAATCGAGGAAAATATTAACTAAATTTTACTAAATAATTTATTCATGTAACTTTAACTTATCAAGTTTACCAATCCAATTTTGTAATTCCTGTCCTGTGTGCAGTATTGCAAAATCTTTGATAGTTCTGGATTTTAAAAGAATTTATTCCCACGCTGTAAGTATCATTGGAAATTGACTATCACTAGTTTCTCTTGAGGCAGTGGGCTTCCTACGTGAACCACTGCAGTCCTTCTGATGAAGATACTTCCACCGTTAGGTAGGAAGTTATAGAAATTTGACCTAGTGACAATGAAAAAAACAGCGATATGTCTAAGTCAAGATAATGTGCAACTTGGAGGCGATTGTGTTTCCAAGCACCTGCTATTTTTATGATTGTAGGTGGTTAAGATTGCAGGTTTGGGAGGTGCTGATGAAGAAGTTTCAAGAGTTGCTACATTGCATCCTGTGGATAGCAAACATTGCAGTTATGGTGTCCAATGGTGGAGGGAGTAGATGTTTAAGCAAGTGGATGAGGAGCCAAAACCTGTATCTGCTGTTTTCCCTTTGTTTTGCTTCCTATCTGCACATTGCTGCTTTGTGTTGACATTGTTGCACCTTTTGTTGATGCTACTTCTGCCTCAGAACAGTATTGTTGCTTTTCTATGGCCTTATACCTGCACTGCTTTGTTTCAGCCAATGAACCACTGCTACTTGGAGCTGATGCACCTTATCCTTCCCTTTCTGCTTCTGTTGGAAAGTTCATTATTCTCTTTCAGCCCAATTCTCTTAAACTCTCTGGGTGGAATTTTCCATATTTGAAACTAAGTGCCGTGGCGGGTGGGTTCGGCAGTGTTTCCCACAGGGTGGCAGAGCGGGAAATCGTGCCCGATTTCGTGCTCGGCAGCTACTTAATCATGCACAGGTGAGTATCTCTCAGGTACGTGGCGGGTCGGGAACTGATTCGTCTGCCCTGCTGTCACCTAATAGGGTCAAAGGTCTGGGTGCCATATTTAAGCACCACCCGAACACACACACGCGCGCGCGCACACACTCTCCAGACCAGTTGTGTGAAGGAGATGTCTCAATATGGATGTGTTGAAGAAGAAAGCTGCCTCAAGGTTCGGTGATCACTCCCTGGAGGTGCTCATCCATGGAGTCCACCAGCACCAGGATGTCCTCTACCCCAAGGTTCGTTCCAGGAAGCCCACTAACCTCACCTCACCAGCCTGGGAGGTGGTTGCAAAGGTCAGCGCATCGGGAAACCAGCCGAAAAGTGCCAAGCAGTGCAGGAAGATAATGAATGATCTCGTCCGCTCCACCAGGGTAAGTCACCCTTCAGCTCATTCCAAACTCTCACTCTCATAGCAGCATCATGCGCTCAAACTGCTTGTGGATCTCACATTATTAGCAGGGGAGAGATCAGCACTGACTGTCTCATGGACTCTTTAGCATCATCAGCTTCTGATCTATCATGCTGCACAAACTCCATCCTCAGTCTTTAATGGGGAGGGCTCAGCACACACAGCAGGCATGCATTCTTCCCACCCACTGCTCCATCCCTTCTCATCGCACTCCATCCATTTATGTTTATGCAGGCCAAGCTCGCCTGCAACAAGAGGGAGAGATCCCAGACTCGGAGAGAGAGCCGACATCCTCGATGTGACCAAGTTCAAGGAGGATGCTCCCAAGTTGGCAGGCCAGGATAGAGATCACTCCTGAAGGGAAAGCAAGATCAGCCTCTCCCAGCAAGCCAGTACGGATGAGCCTTCCATGAGTTGATCACATCTTGACGTTCTCAGTGAGTGACATGTAATGTTGTATTCAGTGTGTTCATGAAATAAAGCTATCTGCTCTCCCACAGGTACCCGCTGGTCCAGACAGGCTTCCAGCCAAACAAAGGTCCCAGCTGCCAGGCCACCTCAGAGGAAGATGCTGAGGAGCCGTTAATAGAAGACCAATCGCTGCGTTCACCTGCACCCTCCACCAGCGCAGAGACACACACCCCAGTGGGTTTGAGTTCTAGAGTAGGCTCAGTGTCACATTCTGGTGAACGCCTCATGGACACATCTCCATAGCGTCGGAGGCAGTGACAGCCCAGGTCTCTGGCACTCAGAGGACAGCTGAAGATCAAGCACCTGATAAGTCCGAGTGAGATGATGAGCCTCTACGAGTGTCAGCCTCTAACATGCTGGAGATGCAAAGACAGGCAGTGGAACATCAGGTAGAGTTGCGAGAGTAAGTCAATAGACTAGAGCAAAGGATGGAGAAGTCCATCCGTGTTCTCTCTGATGTCGTGGCTCCGACATATGAGTGTCTCAAGGTCTCCATGGGGAAGGGTGGTGGCTGCCTTGGAGACCTTGGTCCAGCAGATCCTGCTGGATTTGCACTCAGACCTCCACTCCATTGCTATTGACATTGGTGGGATCCATCAATAGCTAGGCAGAGCAGGGTGCAGGGCACCCAGAAACTTGATTCAGTGGTCGCCACCTTTATGAGAAGCTTTTTTTGCGGACACAGAGATGCGCGCCTAGTTGGAGAGAGCATCATAACTGCAGGTCTTGTGCTTTGGCACTACCAATGAAGGCTGCCTTCTCCATTGGAGAGACAATGACAGCTACCCCTCCAAGGCTAATGAGGGCACCTAGCTCCATGCTGTCTTGTAAGAAGTATGCTTGCTAGTGCATTTTGCAGACATTTCAGTAAAGAGTTCGACACATCTCCCTGATATAACACAAGGGCAGAGTAACTTTGACAGGTACACATCATAAATGTGAGGCTCACAAAGGGAGGCCAATACACAATAAGAGGGCACATAGATGCATGTGCACAATGTTTTCAATTGGTGCAACCACTTTCATGAACAGAAAATGTATTTACAAAGATGCATGATATTTAAAGTGATTGAACACCCGTGACCCAGAAGTGATTTCAAACCTCCTTAATTTTTCTAACCCGACTGCTCTATGTGCATCCCCAACATCTGCAGCAGAGGTGGAGGCAGCCTGTTGACTGGTACGCCCTGTTCTCTTTGATGACATTGGTGGCTGTCCTCTAGAAGGTCAGGAATTGGGGGGCCCAGGCATGCTTTGAGTGTCCTGCAGTGGGGTAGGTGAACCCTCCAGGTGATGGGGTCACAGGCAGAGGGGATTGGGATTGGCTGGACACCCAGTCACCTGAGGGGATGGCCCTGGGGTCTCCAGCTACTGGTCCTCCTCCCTGTGGATGCCTGAGGGTCTCTGCCTGACTCTTTGAGCAGAAGAGGTACCTGCATCTTTGTAAATACATTTTCTGTTCATGAGAGTGGTTGCACCAATTGAAAACATTGTGCACATGCATCTATGTGCCCTCTTGTTGTGTATTGGCCTCCCTTTGTGAGCCTCACATTTATGATGTGTACCTGAATTG
The DNA here is from genome assembly GCF_017639515.1 of Carcharodon carcharias. Classification (NCBI taxonomy): domain Eukaryota; kingdom Metazoa; phylum Chordata; class Chondrichthyes; order Lamniformes; family Lamnidae; genus Carcharodon; species Carcharodon carcharias. The sequence continues at coordinate 73,309,965 of NC_054470.1, forward strand.
TCAAAGTTACTCTGCCCTTGTGTTATATCAGGGAGATGTGTCGAACTCTTTACTGAAATGTCTACAAAATGCACTAGCAAGCATACTTCTTACAAGACAGCATGGAGCTAGGTGCCCTCATTAGCCTTGGAGGGGTAGCTGTCATTGTCTCTCCAATGGAGAAGGCAGCCTTCATTGGCAGTGCCAAAGCACAAGACCTGCAGTTATGATGCTCTCTCCAACCAGGCGCGCATCTCTGTGTCAGCAAAAAAAGCTTCTCATAAAGGTGGCGACCACTGAATCAAGTTTCTTGATGCAGCATCTATGCTGTTGTGGCTATTTTCACTTCCCAAAGCACACAGATAAAGGTTTCATTGCTGACCTTTCCAAAGATTAAGGTCTGGTGAATCATGAGCGTTGAAGGTACAAGTCTGAATGCTGAACTTGCTTTTGATGTCAGTGGTTGTAAAGGCCTTCCAGTGCACTGGCATTGCACTAAGGGACAGAAGGAATGCATCTGTTTCCTGTTGCCGGCACCTTATTCCTCCTGGAATCTTACATGCTTCTTTGATGACGTCATCATGTGGAAGCTGACTCTGATCTCCCTCTTAAGGTTCCTGCCCTTCCTCATCTTCATCGTCCAAGGAGCTCTCAGCCCCCTCCACGTCTCCTTCTGGTAAGGGATGCAGCCCCCCCCACCCCACCGCCTTTGAAGCGCCAGATTGTGTAGAGCGCAACAGACCATGACAATGTAGGACACTATCTGTGGAAAGTACTGCAGAGCCCCACCTGAGCGATCCAAGCATCAGAAATGCATCTTCAGGATACCAATGGTCTGCTCAATGATGGAATGTGTTGCCCAAGCACCTCGTTGTGTATCTCCTCTGAGTGACCGAGGATGACACAGTAGTGTCATGAGCCCTTGTTCGAGTGGGTACCCCTTATCCCCAAGCAGCAATTCCTGATATTCGAAGGGCCTCAGCAAATAGTGAGGCACCTGGGAGTGCTTCAGGATGTATGAGTCAAGGGAACTCCCAGGGAACCTGGCACAAACGTGCATGATGTGCTTCTGATGATCGCACAGCCATTGAACATTGATTAAGTGGAACCCTGTTAATAAACATCAGTGGCTGCTACTACGGAGCTGGCAAAGCCAAATGTGTGTAATTGATTGCACCCTGGACTCTAGAGAAGGCAGAGATAGCTGCAAACCCCAGAAATCTAGCAGCCTGGCTAGCTTCATCCCAATGTGAACATCACATAACGATGAGCCTTAATGTAGAGGGCATCAGTTATCTCCTTGATACATTTATGTGTTGAGGACTGACATGCTGCATAGATCCTCTGTGGATTTCTGGAATGATCCGCAGGCAAAAAAAAATTGACCTCGGTGGTGGCCTTCCCAGCCCATGGGGCATTAGATCCTCCCGCAGAATGTAGCAGTTATGACCCACCGCCTCTCTTGACAAGTGCAGACGTACGCGGTATTGTCTCTCGCTCATCTTCAGATAGACCATTGGTCATGTGAGTTGCCTCCATGGGATGGGTGAAACCTTCTCATCCTCTGCCTGTTGCTGGGGGTCCCCTGGGCCATGAACCAGAGGCTGGGCCTCCTCTCAAGCGGGGCTAGGTCAGGCAGGGCCCTTCTCCTCCTCCTCAGGCAGCATTTGAGCACAGGCTCCATCATTCAATCCTCCTTCTCTCTGGGGACAAATGGATGCAAGGGATTAATGAACACTGGGCAAATTTAGCAGACCTCCCACTCGCATACACAAAGCCAATGCCATGGCCTTGAGCTTCGACTGCTCTACTAGCTTTTCGCTGATACAGCCTTACAGCTGAGGTACAAACTCATGTCTATACGACCATGGTGCCAACCCTGATATTTGCCATCTCAATCCCAGAGGTTGGGAGAGGTTTGGACGCATTCATAAAATGTGCACCAAAGGCACTCCTGAAGCTATGATTTTCTATGCTAATCAAGCTCAGCTTGCACTACAGCAATTTTTGGATGTCCTTTGGCCTGCCATCTGGGCCAATTAGAGAAAGCACATTATAGGCTTTCACTGATCTGGCAGATATGTGGCAGCTGTGCTTCCTTAATGCAAGGCTCCGATTGCACCTTCTCAAGGAAGTCTTCCTCTTTTTTCTGACCCTATTGCAATGTTTAGAGCCCAAGCATTTGAGGGTGTCCCCAAAAGATCCCATGAGTGCAGCCCTTGGCTCCTCCCACACTGAGTCAGACCCCTGCTGTGCAAATTCTTGTCCAGTTTTGATTTCAAACTGCGGCATCGCTTTGGGCTTGTAAAACGGTGGTGAGACACAGTTTGAAACCAGCATCAACCCTCCCCTGTCAGTGTTTAGATCCCTCCAATCTTCCTGGAACCTGACGTGCAGGTAGAGCCCTCCTGTTATTCTCCAGCCTCCTCCACTAATCCCGGATCCCTTAGCAATTGTGGTCAACATTGCAGCCCACCGACCTGAACTGTTGATGTCCCTATGCCCACTGTGGACCTCACCCCTCCCCATCATGAGGCTATGTGCACAGTCACGTACAAAGGTGACCTGCTCTTCCCCCCACCACCCCCCCCCCCCCCCCCCCCCCCAGCAGAGTTTCAAATACCCTTTCTGTATTACCTCTTCCCCATTTTCAGGCTGTGGATGCCTCCCCTAACCATGGCCATCCCATCTACAGCCTAGTGTCAAGCCAGACAAGAACATGGCCAACAACTCTAAGACACCATGACCACACCCTGCACACCAAGCTGTGCCTTACCCCAGTTGAACACACAGGTCTTGCCCCTCCCTGGAGCGGGACTATGATGTGCGTGCTATGCATGGCCCGCAAAGCCCCAGGACTGCCTTTAATTTCTCACTCCGACCTCTAGGCCCCAGACCAGGGACTACGACAGTCTTTCAATGGGCTCTCCCATTCCTCCATGACTGATCACACAGTGTCTCTTCCCCACCCCCTCCATGAGTCTTTGTGCAATCCATCCCTCATGTCCAAGCCTTTTCCCTCCACCACCTCCGTAAGTCTCTGTGCAACCCATCTCTCTTGTACTACACTAACATAACACCCCCACCACCACATATTTTAGAGTTTGTGAGACTCCCCTCCTATTTACACAATTCCCATTCACCCCCTTGTGTCTGCGTTCCAGTCTGCCATGTCGGGCTCCAGCTTTCCCACCCTCAGTTTCCCATCTCCCTGCCGTCGTCTCCCATGTCTCCATCTTCTATCCCCCCAGCCCAGTCACAGTGCTGGTCTCTTGTCTCTATGCAGCCCTGCCTGAGCCCCACAGAAGACACCCACCCAAAGAGAGGAAGCCAGTTAGCAAATCAACCCCACACCCCTACCAGCGTCGCATCTCACTGGCACTGGTGAGAACCCGGAACAAGGCTATCAAAGGTAGGCTTTGAATATTGCACTCACCTCAAAGTCACAAGCAAAGTTAGAGCTGATGGCTGCATGCCACTTATATCCAAACGTGATTCAGACCAGTCTAATTTCCCGCTGACATCATACGTAATTGGGAGGGGCTAAGTGATTCCGGCAAGTAGCGTTTTTACTGAGCATTTGTAGCATCACAGCTCCCCTGAAACTGAATCTTTACAGTGCAAGAGGCCATTTAGCCCATTGAGTCTGCACTGGCTCTTTGAAAGAGCATTCTACCTATTCCCACTCTCCTGCCCTATCCCCATAACCTTGCACATTCTCTCTTCAGAGAATTTCCTTTTGAATACTTCAGTCGAACCTGCCATCATCACCCTCTCAGGAAGTTTGTTCCAGATTTCAACTACCCTCTGGGTGAACATTTTTTTCCTCATATCACTTTTACTCTTGTCAATTATTTTGAATCTGTGCCCTCTAGCTCTTGATGCTCTCAAGTGGAAAACAGTTTCTCACTATTTACTCTGTCCAATCCCCTTAGGACCTGGAATACCTCTATCAAATCTCCTGTCAGTCTTCTTTTCTCCAAGGAAAATAGTCTCAACTTCTCCAGTCTATCCTCTTACCTACAGTTCTTCATCCCTGGAACCATTCTTGTGAATCTCCTCTGTACTGTCTCCAATGTCTTTACATCCTTCCTCAACTATGGTGCCCAGAACCGGATGCAGTACTCCAGATGAGGCCTAACTAGTGCCTTATACAAGTTCAACATGATCTCGTTGCTCGTGTACTCAATGCCCCTATTAATAAAGCCTCCGATACTATATGACTGCTTATGATCCTGGGATGGAAACTGTCTGGTCTGGAGACTTAAAATAGTTATTTTCTTCATTGCCATTTTTACTTCCATTCATTCCATTAAGTTCCTCCCTTTGATTCATTTTTAGTTTCCATTTTAGCACTGATATTCTACCGTGAAAAGGGCTACAAATTACTCATTGAATAAATCTTACATTAGTACAGTATCACCTGTGCCCATTTTTAGTGGAGCCACCTCTAGTCTCAATATCTATAAAATCTTTTATTATTTGCCTTTTTTTGCAGCTCTTAAATTTTTTTTGTATCCCTTTGTTTCTATTTCTCTTCTGGTCCACTGGATTACCACTGCTTGGCATTTGTATAAGCAACTTCCTTTAGTTTTATACTGTCTTACCACATGGTTACTATAACTGACTATATGAGTGGAGCTTATATTTTTTTTAGGGGTATGTATTCATCTTGTACTAAATATTTTTGAATACTACCAACTATTATTCCTGTAGGTTTAACAGTTAGTCGTTCAGATCAGTTTTAATGTGTGCAGCTTATGGCTCCTTCTATTGCCCAAAGTTGGATGGTGTCTCAATATTCATGAGTGGCTCTCCTGCAGGTCATAAGTAACGAACGAAGTAATAAATAAGGTCTCTCTCCTCAGTGCACAATATCTTACATCCCCCACCCCAAATGAATGCAGATGTTGTTATACAAAAGGATTAAACTTTCACCAAAAGTAAAATACAGCAATTTTATTACAATAATTGTAATCTTCAAAGCAAACTTAACATTCAACTAGAACGAATTTAATTTGAACTTTTGCTTGTTTTAATTCAGACTCGTTTATAAGCAAGTCAAGATTTTTGACTGTGCAAAAATGCAATTTGAAACCAAACCAAAAAGCATTCCTTATATTATGCATACACCCTCAACGTTTATGTTGATTACAAACCATTCTGAATTAATTTCTAAGTAACATATACTGATGAGAAAACAAAAGTAAATAAACTGCACTTATATCCAGTTTTATTATCTGAAAAGATTTTCTAGTTATCAAACCAAGTTCACTCATCCAAAGCTATTCTCATGCATCTGACACTTTCAAGTCTGAAATACCACAGTGGGGGTGAAGGGAATACTAACACTATTTTCCTTATTTTGATACCAATTGTTAACCCACATTTTTACTTAATAGCATAAGTAAGTCAGAACAAAAACGAAATGAAAAGTGCACATTTTACTTGTATAGATTTGTACGTAGAAGAGTTGGCAAAAATTATTTATCCACAAGCAGGTATGTTATAAACACTAAATTAATACAAGATTGAGAAGGCAACAAAATAGTAAAGGATTAGACTGGATTAAGTTCTGATGAAAGGTCATCAACTTGAAACATTAACGCTTTCTCTCTCAACAGATGCTGGTTGACCTGAGTATTTCCAGCACTTTCTATTTCAAATTTGCAGCATCTGCATTATTATGCATTTGTGTTAGGCTAGATACAGTTTGAAACTCACTCACACTATGAAATCAATGGCTGGTAGTTTACAATAAGGCTGACTTTAGAACTGTATTCTAACTCCCACTCTGACATCACACACATTCTCTAAGTACATTTAATTGGAAACCATATTGCACTGTACCAACCTTGGTACTCTGAAATCATTCTGCAGAGCAACTTTTCATATTTATTCAGAGCACATTGTCAGTTTTTTTTTCCCCACAGAGTACAATTTTGCTAAGTCAATTTGCATAGCAATCTCCCAAAATCTGTTTTGATTCCTGGACTTCCACCTGAACTGCACAGAACTTCATGGGTTACATGAAAAACATAAACCAATTTTAATTGAAAAGGTCATTGTTGTACAGGTTAATTGGAAATCCGAATCAGTAAATTCTGACACCTCCACAATGCATTATGGTTACTCAAGTTTATCTGTGCTACTGTAATCTAGGCCCACTTGGTGAGAAAGATGAACAGCTGGTTTCACAGCAGTGTCAATTTGAAAGTGTGCAAGTATACTCTGGCAGCACAGGCGGGTTGAATTGCTCTGCTTAAATCCTCTACTGCATCATCTACATACCACAACCATCTGTCTCAGCACTTGCTATACAGTAATTTGTTCTTTTTAAAAAATATATACATACACAGATTTATTTTCCCCCCCCTACTGACTGGTGCACTTTTCCAGTGTTAGGGGTAAATTCACTCTGGCTGTCATACTTAAAAACAATTGAAACAGCTCCACTATTCTGCATACTCAGTCTCCATTCATTCTTAGGTAAAGGCTGAAATAATGTGTGTAAAGAGGAATACTGTTAGCGCTGTGCAAGTACTTTGAAATCAATACCATCCATCTGGTCAGCTTTTTTAAATTTAGTCAATAGTATGCCTGTTGCTCAAACAATATTTCTTAAAGAAATAGACAGATGCAAAGCCACCAATGTAAACATTTTTTTAAAACCAAAAGGAGGTAAGGGAATTTGGGGCCTTGAAGGAAACGGCAACACTACCCCATTTTTTAATGAATATTGGTTTGATTTTTTTTAAAAACTTCTGGGCTTCAGTTGGTCAACTTTTAGATCTTTCCTGTGCAACAGACGACCATGGGATGTGTTTTTCACCAACATTGGTGACATATCAGTATGAGTGAGGAAATCTGTTTCATACTCAGCTTTATTGCTAACATTACCAAAAGCAGAAAAGTACACCAAGCTGTGAAAGGCAAAGGCACCAGCCCATATATCCCCTTCTCTATTTTATTAGTAAGGATCTTGATTTGTATTTTAAGTAAATATTTCTGACTGGGCAGTTCCTGTTTTCAGGAACTTGCCACCTGGGGAATATCAGCATGAGTCTTAATCACCAGAGTAATGAAGGAGGGCAAAATCTGCACACCAGCATAATTCACTGTGCAACCTGACTGACCCTTAGCAAAACTAAACCAGAAGGTATTGAGGCCAGTGTAGGACGGGGAAGAGGAGAAAAAAGGTGACCAGCAAATCTTCTTTCAAAACATCCAGCATTTGAATGCATCCAGATCATACTATCAACATATTAGCTAAACTTTGTTTTAAACAAACCTGACAAATAAAGTGCAGCATTCAAACAGGCAAGTTAACAGTTACATACAAAAACAATAGGCTTTTCTTCCACTGTAGGGAAATTTTTTGATGCAAATATCTAATAGTGTTATTGCCAAACATTTAAGAGAGGTCCATTTTAGGTTCTTCATTTCTTTCTTCTTTGGCTTCTTTAGTATTGTAGATCCTTAAGCCTGCATCTATACAGCGCTGCAAGTAGTGTTCAGCAACCTGTAGTAGATAGAAATACAGTGAAACTCACTGAGAATAAGTAAACTGTTGCCATTACAGCCAGAAAATGATGCAAAATCTGGACTGAGTGATCATTATGTTGGATGAAACTAAAAGTCAGGAATTTTACTCACTTCAACCAATTTTCTCTTTCATATTAGGTCCTACAAATATATTGATTTCAAAGTCAGATGATGAGACGTAAAATGGGCTGGCGGTTCACTACTGCCCATTTGACATTTTTGCGCAATCAAAATCCACCCCCCCCTCCACCCCACCCTTTGGCAGGCTTGGTTCAATAGAAGCACCTTCACTCAAGTCAGAAGACCATAGCTTCAAGTCCCATTCAGAATGTGAGCATGTAAATGTAGGCAGACACGGATTGTGCCGTGATGTCAAAAATTCCACCAATTGGATGAATTTAAATCAAAACCCCATCAACCTGTCCAGTTTGGTTATGAAAAAATCCAATGGGATAACCTCTAGAGCAGGGAAATCCAGCAGTTTTCTGGCCATACTTTATCCTTTAATTAACACAAGTTCCCGAACAAAAGGCACTGCAGTTTGTGCAACTTTACGCAAATGCAGCTGCCAGTGATTACACTTCAAAAGTTGATTCAGTAGCTTTGGAGCATCCTAAGGGTGTTAAAGGCACTGTAAAAATGCAAGTTCTTTCTTCTCTCTCCTCTCCACCACGCCAAACAATGGCAGCATAAATGAAGCAACTTAACTCTGCCTGATTTCCTCTACCCGGGGGAAGGGATTTGGGAAACAAGGTACTGAATAAGAATGAGGTGCTCCTCCTTCATTCTGCACCCTTATCAGGCAACTTCATTATGTACACCAGAATCCAGTTACTTCAAGGCATATGGTGCCAGCACACGAGACTGCTTTGATTTAAAGGTTCTTAATCCAGATTTCCATTGATATAAACAGGATGTATAGTACCTGCAAATTTCCCTGCTCAGCATGGCATAGTCAATAACAGCTCATCTCCAACATGGAGATAAAATAAACACATATCCCATATATTGGTGCTCCTGTAGGTGATGTTGTATTATCTCTTTCTAGACTAATACAAACAAAGCTGAAGGGCATGCGTAAAGGTTTACCATAGAACTTTAATGGAGATGATTTCTTCTTGCTGCTGCATGTGCTGCTTACTGTGCAGATTAACTAAGATGGCTGCTGCTCGTGACATTTCATCATTTCCTATGATGACATAACTATTTTCATAAACATATATTCTAATGAGTATACTTTACGTATTAGCAAGTACACCATCACAACAGATGATGCACCAAATGCCTAAACTCAGCTCAACTCGTGTCCAAATACTCTGCTTTTCTACTAAAAGGGAGCCTCTATAAACTCCACTTACAAGTAACAAGCAGTATATCAAATATTTTAAACATGATGCTTCCATCAATTACATTTTTCATTCTTATTACACCAATATTTTATTTGTATATATTTGGAATAGATGAGGATTTCCAAAACAAAATATTAAAAGGAATACTGCATAATCAATAGACCGGTATAGATGAAAGGACATCAACCAGATATAGATGACGAAAGGTCATCGACTGGAAAAGTTAACTCTATTTCTCTCTCCATAGATGCTGCCTGACCCAAATTTTGCAGCATTTTCTGTTTTCATTATAAATGAAAGGAGATTGTGCAAGTTGGGAATACTCTTAACTTAACAGTGATCCGGGGCTGAATTCCGTTTCACAAAACAGCCAAACGCTGCAAGGTATAGTTCAGGATTATCTTATATGCCAATGGAAAGAAAAACTACTTCATTATGCTTAGGCAAAAAGTCACCGGAAAAAGTGGGATCACCCAGTGCAGCATGATAGGGGAGGGCCCTTTCCTCCCCTTTAACCAAAAGCCAGCATCAGACAAATTGGGGGCTAGCTTCACTCCCACCTTTGTGGGAAATATTACAGCCCTTGTAAAAGATGAAGGGAAGCAGGCAGGAGGCAACATCAGAAATAAGAGGATCTTTTATAAATTCTGATCAATTTTGAAGAGAATGGACATCCTTAAAATGTACCTGAGGGTTCATGTTGCTAAGCATGTTCTGGAGGACATGGACATCTTGCAATTGGAAACACCGTTTGAGTTCCTATAAGGAAGATACAAATCATTATAAAAGATACTACAGAATTACTACAATCCCAGCTTCCAGCAGTTTGGGACAGTGGGGTGGGGGATATAGGTAGGAAGGTGGGACTACTCGTTGGGAGCACATTTTTTTTCCTGGGTCTGTTAAATTTTCCTGTCAAGAAAATATGGCTTCATGAAGTGCAGTGCAAGTGGTAGACTTGAAGGAAGTATCTGAGCATTGAAGCAATAGTTCTGATACTGTACACCAAAACAATGTCAAGTGAGTGGTCAGTAACAACAGGGGTAACCAAACTAAATAGCTTAACTTCTATTGATTCTTCACCAGGTAGCAAAAATGGAGGACAATGGATAACGCCACATGGTTGTTACAAGGAAAGTGGAGTCATCAGCCAAGACAGAATAAAACTACAAGGTAGTAAGGGAGGCACAATGGGGAAATGGTAAAGAACACAGACACGCCTTAGGAGGTGGCAGGGGCCCCGAGAAGAAAATAAATGAGAAAATTGGATAACAAAGTGTTTGAGTAAAAACAGGCAAATGGTCTGGAATACTTATTTTGAATGTTGCAATCCTGAACATTCTGTTTATTGAAGCAATGCTATATATTACATCCCTTGCAGAAACAAATCACACATAGCTTATGAACATTAAATTTCATTACAGTGCAAACCTGCACCTGGATGGATGAAAGAAAACGAGCACAGTTTTCCAAGTTTGCATGGTGCTTACCTGTGGCAAAGATTCAAACACTTCCACAGGAGGCAAACGAACATCCAAATGATTCAGGTGCCGAGCCACATTATGTATAGTTACCGTTTCTGCAGTTTTGGCTTCTGCAAATTCTCGGACCCGTTGGATAAACTCCGCTAGCTCAGTGTTAAATGCTTCCATATAACCTTCTTCAGCTACCTTTATGGATAGGAGTGGTGGGGAAGAGAGTTGGTCAAAAACAGAAAACATGTGAAGTTTACCTTTAACTAAGCTAAATTAATTATTTAAGGACCATACTCGGCTTGTTTCCACCCTCACCCCACCATACTTACAAAAGCCACAGAGAGTAGTTTGAGGCAGATATCATAGGAATCATAGAAAGTTTACAGCACAGGAGGCCACACGGCCCACTGTGTCTGCGCGGCCGAAAAAAAAAGAACCATCCAGCCTAATCCCACTTACCAGCATTTGGTCTGTAGCCCTGCAGGTTACAGTACTCCAGGTGCACATCCAGACACTTTTTAAATGATGAGGCTTTCTGCTTCTATCACCCTTTTAGGCAATGGGATCCAGACTCCTACCACCCTCTGGGTGAAAAACTTTTCCTAATCTCTCCTCTAATCCTCTACCAATCACATTAAATCTATGTCACCTAGTCACTGACCTCTTTGTCAAGGTAAATAGGGTGTTCCCATCAAGTCTCTCAATATTTTGTACTTCTCAATCAAATCTCCCCTCAACCCCCTCTGTTCCAAAGAAAATAACCCCGGCCTATCCAAGCTTTTCTCCTTTCCACTCTGGGAAAACATTCTCGTAAATTTCTTCTGCACCCTCTTTAGTGCAATTACAAGCTTTCTGTAATGAGGTGATCAGAATTGAACACAATACGCGAGTTGTGGCCAAACTAATGTGTTATATAATTCCAACATAACCTCCCTGCTCTTATATTCTATGCCTCAGCTAACTAAGGGAAGGATTCATCATTGCATCTTTAAGGAAAGTGTAGATCCAGGTAAACCAAGCAGTGGGAATAGATTTAATTTGTTTTAGCAAAGAACCAGCACAGATAGGTGGGAAAGTTTCCTTCTGTGGTGTAAACAATGATGGTTCCAAGCCTAAAAAAGTCCAATTGACACGTGAAGTCCACTCCCTTAAAATGAACTATGTGCAGTTCATATTGCCATGTACTGCAAAACTCTCCCTATAAACTTACTTCCCCTGACTAGTAGAGACTCTATCAGTAAGTTATTTCTGCTGTAGCAAGAATAAAGTGGAAGAAAGGAAGGAACAAGTTCAACAAGAAGGTGCTTCATGCCCCTACAGGTTTTGAGGATGCAAAGTTGCACTATATATTGAAACAAGTAGTGAGGCAGTACTCCCTTTAATGGTAATTTAATATAACCGTTTTATTTAAAACGCATACAAGGCTCAGACTGAATATAATGAGAACTTCCACCATTTTTGGCGAGGGAGCTCTAAAACTGAGAATTCTTTCTCCACCCACACCATCACCCCACCCCCAAACACCATTATTTTAAATTCTTACTTTTGCCTTCTCAAAAAACTGTCTGAAGCAGCCACGAGGATCTTCCTGAAGACTTCTGCCCAGTTCTATAATGAACTGCATAACAACAGCCTGGTGCGCCACCTGTTCCATCAGTGCTTGTTTCTGTAAATAAAACAAGGTGGTAGGTTACAAAAGAGCTGAAGTGAACAAGTTCTCTTTTGGGGGAGGGGGCGGGTGAAGTTGGACATCAAATCCCTCCATTCCTTTCCTACCCAAAGGACATCCTTCACCTGACAAAGGAACCTCCTGCAGCACAAACTAGATTAAGCTTGCTGCACTTCAATGTGTAAGGGCAGGAGCTGGTTTACCAATGTCACTACTCCATTATTCATCATTTTTAATTCCCTGCATTTACATTGTGTTTCTGGGCTTTGGACCTCACTGTGTCACAAGCAATTCTGCAGTTAAGGAAACATATTTCCAAAGGTGTCCATCTTAAACTGGCCATGTGGTATGCAAGAGTGGTTTAGGCTAATCTGCTCTCAGGGTGTCATCCCCTTTAGTCACAAGGTCCCAGTTGCATTCATCTTCTCCACTGGGTACCTGTCTCGGTTAACATTCTTACTCAAGAAAGATTTTATTCTGTTACTCCAGTGAAACATATATTAAACAAGGCCAGTACTTACAACAATTTGTAAAGATTGTGTTTCCTTTTAACCCAACAGGAAAATGTTGAAGAGTTGTTTTTTTTTTACCAGATTCTCACCCATCAATCCAATACTCACCTTTAGCTTATTGTAATGGTTACAACATTTTCTTCCTTTTCCCACACATTCTCCCAGGCCTCATAACAGCCAAAACCTTGTAAAGTCCTATCACACACAGCTTTTTCTGACTCTTGTCAGTTTAGCTTCGCTATCCAAAATGGCCATTTCTTGAACATGTAGTGTTTTTTAAAAAATTCAGTCACAGGATGTGGGCATCACTGCCTAGGCCAGCATTTATTGCCCATCCCTAATTGCCCTGAGGTGGTGCTGGTGAGCTGCCTTCTTGAACCACTGAAGTCCATGTGGTGTAGGTACACCTACAGTGTTGTCAGGAAGGGAGTTCCAGGATTTTGACCCAACAGTGAAGGAATGGCAATACAGTTCCAAGCCAGGATGGTGAGTGACTGGAAGGGAACTTGCAGGTGGTGGTGTTTCCAAGCAACTACTGTCCTTATCCTTCTAGGTGGTAGAGGTCACAGATTTGTAAAGTGCTGTTGCAGGAAGCTTGGTGAGTTGCTGTAGCACATCTTGTAGATGGTACACACACTGCTGCCATTGTTGGTGGTGGAGGAAGGTGGCAGATGGGATGCCAATCAAGCAGGCTGCTTTGTCCAGGATGGTGTAGAACTTTGAGCATCGCCAGAACTGCACTCATCCAGACTTGTGCATTGTAGATGGTGGACAGGCTTTGGAAAGTCAGAAGGTGCATTACTCGCTGCAGAATTCCCAGCCCGACCTGCTCTTGTAGCCACAGCATATAAATGGTTGGTCCAATTCAGTTTCTGGTCACTGTTAACCTCCAAGATGTTGATAGTGGGGAATTCAGCAATGGTAATGCCACTGAATGTCTAGAGATGGTTAGATTCTCTCTCGTTGGTGATGGTCATTGCCTAGCACTTGTCTGGCACGAATGTTAATTTCTACATATCAGCCAAGCCCAAATGTTGTCCCATACGTTGCTGTACATGTTCATGGACTGCTTCATTATCTCAGGAATGATGAATAGTGCTAAACATTGTGCAATCATCAGCAAGCATCCCCACTTCTGACCTTACGATGGGGGGAAAGTCATTGATGAAGCAGCTGAAGATGGTTGGGTTTAGGACACTACCTGGAGGGACTCCTGCAGCTAGGCTCTGATGCCAAGTGCTTCAATTCTAGACATTTTTGCTCTTTGAAGTACGTCGGTGTTGGGCATTTTGTCCTCTCATTTGACATCCATGATGTTCTGAATGCATCTCATGAGAAACCCGTCCAACTGCTTAATATGTCTGGAGTAGGTCTATGTTTCACAGGCACAAGAAAAAAGGAATGTATTACCACATCTTTGTGCACAGCAAGTTTGATACCTCATTTCTGCCACATTATCTTGCATAAACAGGCTGAGCTTGCTCTAGTAATTTATTTGCCGCCTCACTATCAATGCAGATATTTCCAGAAGTTGTGTTTCTGAGATGGGCAAAGTTATATACAGACTTCAGGATTGGGTCATTTATAGTTATAATAGGTGGGCTGCAGTCAGGACTTGGTGGTGGTTACTGGAGTATCTGTCTTTCTTAAGCTGATGATTAGCCCAGAGTCATCAGCCGCTTTTGAAAAATGGTCCAAGAGCCTTTGAAGGCCATGCATGAGGGCAGTCATCAGCAAACAGCAATTCCCATATCATTATCTCCGATACCTTAGTTGAGGATTTCAATTGTGTGTTCTGTATTGGATGTATATTCCAACAAATGCCCCAGAAAGCAGCAAAGAATATACTGAAGAGCGCATGTGCCCTGCTTCACAACATTTGTTAGATCAAAGGGATCAATGTATTCACCACAGTCAGCAATTCTAGCTGTCATTCCATCGTGACACTGGTGCGTCAGAGATTTACTGCTCTATTAGGACATCCACGTTTGGCAAGACTTTCCCTATGGCCCTTCTACTGTGTCAACGGCCTTTGCCAGGTCAAAGACACAGTAGAGCCCTGTTCACAGCATTTCCTTTGTCTTTGCTGAAGGGTGAAGGTCGTGTCAAGTTGCCTTTCATGATCCACTTTGACTTCCTGTCAATGCATATTTTGCTATGTGGTTTACTAGTCTGTTGAGTAGAATTTTTGCGAGAATTTTACCAGCTATCACAAGCAGAGACATTCCTCGGAGGTTGTCACACACAGATTTTTGTCCTTTTCCTTTTTTTAAGTCAACAATCATGGCATCCTTGAGCTCCTGAGGGGTGGTATGTGGGGTCTGTGTGTGTCAGAGATAGTCCGAGAGTAGTTTTGGAGGAGTCAGCCACTGGAATGATAATTGCACCTGATCCTTGACACTCAAACCAGCTCTCACCCGTAGGTTCACATAGCTGCTAACGCACAGCAATAGCCACACACCAGTAACTGTTGTCAGTTTGCAGGCCAAACAGGCAAGGGTAGCATATGGTCTGGGGTCCACTTGTGAGGGAGACTGCTCATTTTCAGCCACACTTCTGACTCCACTTCACTGCTTATTCCCCACTCCCTCTGCTTCACCAGCACACTGATCTCTCACCCATTACACCTCAGCCCTTTTGGAATTTTCTTCTAAAAATGAGTTTTCCTTGCTAACTCACTCCATCCTTTCAACAGTTTTCAAACACAGCATCCCCTTGATGTTCCCATAAAACTTCCTTTTGTTCCTGCTCTGTATCTCTCCCCCCCACCCCTTCAGAATTGCTCAAGGTGACAATTGCTTTATCAATGTCACACCTTAAAGAATGGTGTTCATAGAATCATACAGCACAGGAGGCCATTCAATCCATCATGCATCTACCAAATCTACGAAAGAGCTAGCCAACTGGTCTTTCCTGCAAATGTTTATTTTAACATTTATACCCAATTCCCTTTTGAAAGTTACAATCGAATCTGCTTTCATCATCCTTTGGCAAACAGAATACCTGTAATAGTCATGAAATAATGACAATATCTCTTCTTATCCAGTACCAGATGAAATAATCTGGCATGAACTCTCAAAGACAACTTTGCCTTTGTTCTTAACAGTGGTTGAGAGATAAAAGTATTAATTTTACTATGAGCCAGTTCAGAAAATAAGTTGTTTTTTTCTATAATATGTAATTAAATAAAACATATCACAATTTTGTAATTTGGGAGATGATGAATTAAGTCACACAAAATGCTATAAAACATTCAGCGGAAGGAGGAAAATTGGAACTAGAGGAAAGTTTAATTTTTTTTTTAAAAATGATGTTTCAAAAGAAAATCAACAGCTAAGTCAAGCACAATGACCTCTATCTCTGTTCCTTATCCAATGCTCCCATCATGGCATTTCACACCAAATGCATTGCCTGCTTGAATTTACATTTATTCTCAAGTCTAAGGCATGTTTGCTATCATAGATCAAAAGGTATTTGTGCGACAGTTCACCGATACCCCAACCACATCACATATAATCAATAATCAGTTTTGCAGACTGGATGTCAGCAGATATCCATTATCCATAAACAAATCAACATAGCAATTCAATTTGAATCACTTCAAACTGTGAGCGTTCAATTATTACTGCAAAACTTCTAAAATATTATTTGAGCATTAGTCACCAGTGGAATAGATTTCAATTGTACCAGAATAAATGGTTACTGTATTTACTGCAGTTGAGTGCACCTCAGTTACCTTAATTTCTTACAATTCAGTTAAATAATGCAGTACTTTCTAAATGCCATTGCCCATGACAGACTGGCACTCAATTCAAAAAAAAGTTCCTGAACAATCATTCAGTCAATGAAAAATCATAAAATCTGTTTCCCCCCACAGATGCTTCCTGACCTCCTGAATGTTTCCAGCATTTTCTGTTTTTGTTTCATCTCTCTAGCATTTGCAGTATTTTATTTTGCTTCATTGTTCAAAATGCATACTCAGTTGTACTGACAAAAATTTGTCACCAACTTGCACTATACAAAAATAAGTAAAGTTCATGGAAACATGGTTAAACCTAATTTGTTCAAGTTACTTTTTGTTTTGGCCTACCTCCTCCTCTTTTAAATGGAAACACCATTTTATTAGGTAATTAGCAGTCTCTTGACAAACGAGGTGAGGGTGGTCTGACAAATATCTCTGACTATCAATCCATCGTTTCAACATACCTATGAGAAAGGAAGAAAAAGCTTTACAGAACTTATTCTCAAACTTAAAAACTATGACACAACATAAGCCAAGTGTTTATTTTGCAGTGGTTAATCCCTCCCATTACATTATTATACAGTAGCAGCAAATGGAAGTACAATTAATCAAATTTCACAGCCAAAAGGATAAAAGACTACAACTAAATAATGCAGTGCTATTTTCAAAACAATCACTTCATTTTCTAAATGCTGAATATTCCTGCAGGTAAATTTGCACTTATGAGAAAATGGCAGCGTCAGAATTTATTGCCCTTCCCTGGTTGGTGATCCAACTGAGTGGCTTGCTGGGCCACTTTAGAGGGCAGTTAATGTCACCACAGGACTCACTGGGGTAAAAGTGGCAAATTTCCTTCCCTAAAAGGACATCCAGCCAGTTTCATGGTCATGGTTTTACTGATATCAGCTTTTTAAATGATCAATTTATTATTTTTTTAAAACTGCATTCAACTGGCTTAACTGCCCTGGCTTATTATTCAGCCCTCTGGATGACTGTATGTCATGGAAGGGTGGGGAGTGGAAGAGATAAATCTATGATAGATTACAACCTGTTTATCGATCGGCCCTGTAACATAGGAGTGCACCAGTGGGAATTGCACCAATGAAGAGCAGTACAAAACAAACTGGTCAAACAGGGGTTCAAGAGCAATCAACTTGCTCGCTCACAAGCCCACCATAAAGCAACTCGAGTGTACATTTTAACTGCTACCTACCTTTGACATAAGTAGAGTCAAGAAGTCAGGTAATTAAATACTTGGTGAAACAGGTAGGTTTCAAGGAAAATCTTGAGGAAAGGGATAGAGCAGGGTGATGGTTTGGAAAGGGAATTCCAGTGCTTAGGACATGGATGCCTGAATGCACAGCCATCAATGCTGGAGCAAAGGAAGTTAGGTATGCACAACAGGTCAGAGTGGGGAATCGCAGAGTTCTCAAGAGGTTTGTAGGGCTGGAGGTGACAACAGGGATAAGGAAAGGCAGGGCCACATAAGGATCTGAACAAGGGGATGAGTGTTTTAAAATTGGTATGCCTCTGTATTGGGAACAAATGCAGGCAAAAAATAATAGCAAATACAAATCTCACTATTCCAAAGTACAGTACAAATAATTTGTTAAATGTCTGGAAGTTAATATCTTTGTAAGATGCAATTTATGACAAGTACATTATTCCTTTGTTTTGTTACCAATTTAATGTGCAGGAGTGGGAGAGGGAACCAAATTCACACAGTACAGTTCAAAATAGTTAATAGTATTTTCACTGATTAGTGACTTGACTTGCATTTCTTTCCAGGTTTACAAAGAAGCCAGTGCTTATTTGGGCTTATTTTGCAAATTATAGATAACAGTGCAATTATTCCCTGGATTACTTGTTTCTATTGCCATGTCAAAAATTTACTTTCAAGACAGACTACAAAACATGCAGTGTGAACACATTGCCAGTTCAGGGGAGGCTGCACTGTACCACACTCACAGCCCATTGGTTATTTTTTATGAATTATTTTACGAATATGTATTTATTTACAAATATGTATATGTACCTCAGCTTGTCCTAAAGAGCTGTCTACTTACCAAAGTGCCTGATCTGTTGGTTATACTTCTGTGCAAATGTTACATTTTTCCCATCTTCTTCTACTTCTTTACACTTTATGTTTTTGTTGATCACACTCTAAAAGAGAAAGATCAACAGTTTTTTTAAAAAATCCACTTCTCCCCCAGTTTTCAGATTTTTACAAACTACTCGTCTCCTCACATCAGGATCGATTTTCAGGACTGCAGACTTTGCTCAGAACTTCATACAAAGAAGAAAAAGCCATTAATAAACAGGCTTTAAAACTAGGAATTATTCATGTGGCCACCCTCAGCACTCTTTCCAAATCCTCAATATTACCCACATGCAAGAAGACCAAACCTGAAAGCTGCATTCTTAACTGAGGTCTAACAAGGAATATTGCCACATAGTAAGGAAACCGAAAAAAAAACATTACACAGGAATAATAGTTTCTATGCATAGTTACATACTCAATCACTGCACTCCCACTCTGTCCTGCAAGTACTATATATCTTCCAGAAAGGTTAGTCCATGTCAAAGATAATTTGATTGAGATGGGTGCAGGGTGGGGAGGGGAGGGGGCAGTGGAGAATTTGTGAAACTGTGTTCAGAGCTATCAAAGTCACAAGAAGTTTTTAAGGCTGTTAAAACAAAAATACATACTTGGCTTTATAAATAGAGACAGAGTACAAAAACAGCCTGGGAGAAACAAAAACAAAGTTAAAAATTCAGGTCAGTTGGAGTTGGGCTGAGGGGGGTTGGGTAGGGTTGTGATATTTGGAAGGTGATAATAACTAGCGCACTGATTAAACTGAATCAATCTCTTATACCAGGAGATCTCCACCACAGGCAAGAAACAGGTCAAGCTCTACTTTGGAGGAATTCAGTGAATCAATGTTCACCAAATGAGCAGGCAACTGCTCCTTGGGAAAAGAGCCACCTAATATCCTAACTAGTTCTGGAACATATGTTCAAAGTGGTCGGGAGTAAAGCACAGGCGATCAACTCAAAAATGTTACTGCTACTTTATTATTCACCTTTATTGGGACTAGCTTGATCTATTCAAGTCAATGACCTTATGGACATATTTGGCCCATGGATTTTAGTTTCCACAAGTGTTTTTTTTTTGAGGGGGCGGGGGGGGGGGGGGGGGGGGAGAGGTAGGAAAGAGAAATGGGAGATTAGATATTGCATAATGATAATATTACTGAATTAGTACCAATCCAGAGGCCTGGATTAATGCTCTGAAGACAAGTTAAAAACTCCGCCATGAGAGCCGGGGGAATTTTGATTCAATGAATTAAATAAATCTGGAATAAAAAGCTGGTCTCAGTAATGATCATGAACTTGCCAGATTGTTAAAAATTTATCCGGTTCACTAGTGTTCTTTGGGGAAGGAAATTCAGTCTTACCCAGTCTGGCCTACAAGTGACTCCAGACCCACACCAATTCAGTTGTCTCTTAACTGCCCTCAGAAGGGGCTTTGGGGTGTGGGTGGCTCAAGAGAAGAGAGATCAATAAATCAAAAGGGAAAAGTCAAGGCAATGGAGAAGTGTAGCGATCTGGGTAAAGACAAGCAGAATGGGGACAGGAAGGGACAGAAAGTTTTTTAAAAATGAAACCCAATATATCAGAGAATAAAGGTCCATGCAAGGAATAGTAGTACAAAATAAAATTAAAGGCTCTTATCTGAATGCACAAAGCATTCTTAAGAGATGAACTAGGAGCAAATAGAAATAAATTGTTTCAATCTAACCATCATTACAGAGACACGGTCACAAGGTGGTCAAGGTTGGGAAATAAATATTTCAGAGTACATATTTTGAAAAAGACATGCAGTATGGAAAAAGAATAGCAGCCCTGATAGTAAAAGAAAACACAGGAAAATAGTAAGATAGGATCTTGGTTCAGAAGTTCAGGAAATAAGATCAGAACGGTGGAAATTTGGAATAACAATGGTCAGAAAATGCTGGCAGAAGTAGTTCATAGACCTCAACAGTAGTTTTTATGGTTGGGCAGAGAATTAAGCAAGAAGTAATTGGGGTTTGTAACAAAAGCAATTTCATAACCTTGGGGTACTCCACATAGACTGGTCAATTCAAATTAGCAAAGGTAGTCCGGAAGATGAATTTGCAGAATTTGTTTGTGATAGTTTCCTAAAACAATATGTTATGCTAGAATTGTGCAATGAGACAGATTTAATTAGAAATCTCAAAGATCCGCTGGGGAAAAAGCGATCATAATACGATTGAATATCATATTAAGTTTGAGAGCAGCATACTCCAGTCCCATACAAGAATATTAAACCAAAACCACGCCAATTACATAAGCATGAGGGGAGAGCTGGATAAGGTCAACTGGGTAAATAGACTAAAAGGCACAGAGGTAAATAAACAGTAGAAGACATTAAAAAAATTCAAAATGTTCAACAAAAATACATTCCACTGAAAAACAAAAACTCAGTGACAAAGGTCCAACCATGGTTTATTAAGGAAGACATTAGGTTAAAAGAAGAGGCTTAGAATGAGCAAAGAATATTAGGGAGGCTGAGGATTGGGAGAGTTTTAGTAAGCAAAAGGCAATCAAAACATTGATCAAAAGGGAAGAGAGTAAACTAGCCAGGAAAACAAATACGATAAGAACTTTTATGAGTGTATAGAAAGGAAGCACAGTGGCCAAAATAAGCATTGATCCCTTAGCAGCAGAAGCAGAAGAAATTATCATGGGGGATGATGAACTAGCAGAGATGTTGAACAAATATTGTGTGTCTTTGTAATAGGAGAAATAAATTACATATTAGAAAGAGGGGTAATCCAGGCGTTCAAGAAAGTGGTTTATGATGGCAACTAGGGGTGGGCAATAAATGCTGGCCTTGCCAGTGATGCCCACCATCCTATGAACAAATAAAATAAATCTACAGATGAAAGCATCACAAGTGGAGGCAAAGCTAGATTACAGGAGGCAAAGACACTATCGATGAGACAAAGCAAAGCAGAGAGAAAACATCTGAAAACATAACTGAAGAATTAGGAATTTCATAATTATGTATGCCCTGGGTGTAGTTTTCAACCCTCTACACTCACCTCACCCTGCACCCACCACCAAAGGGTAAAAGAAAAGGGTGCAGGGGCAGGCACAGGAACTGGGGAGCAAATGGAAATTACCTCATTCATGAGAGATTGCTGTGGTCCCAAAGTTAAGGAGGTATCGAGGAGCGATTTGATGTGGAGGGTATAGAAGGTGCAGAAATCAGGGGAAATTTGGGTGGAAACTGAAGCCAAAAGGCGGAAGTTGAAGTTAGAGGATATGACAATTTCTAGTGTGAAAACTGAAGGAAGATAGGAGCCTTGAGATTTGGTAAAAAAGGTGCCTGGTGGATGGCAAATAACTAAGATCTTCAAGGGCGGTGCAAAGACTGACAGTATGTTGTGAGAAATTTAGAAGTATAATGTCAGAGGACTACAAGAATAACCTAAGTGGAAGCATAGCAAGGAAAGCCACATCAACAGCTCATGTGCACAAGAAATCAGATGCAAACTTGGTTTGGGAACACTTCTAGAGACTGGACAGGATTTACCCATCTGGTCTATTTCTGGAGGGGAATTTGGACCGACTAATGCCACTTGAGCTGCTGCACTGACTGCCACAAACAAGACATTTACAATGTTTAACATTTAAAATATGTGGCTGCAGAGTTAACGTTTCAGGTCAAGGACTGTTCTTAGGTCTGAAGAAAGGTCTTTTATTTGAAAAGTTAACTCTTTCTCACTCCACCCCAAAGATGCTGCCAAATATACTGAGTATTTACAGCATTTTCTGTTTTAATTTCAGATTTCCAACATCTGCAGTATTTTGCTTGTTCTGTATTTTTGTTGTTAATTGGGCAGTTTCTTAACTCATATCAAAGTCAAAAGCATGTAGTGCCCTCTACTGCAGATCTGGGACCTGTGTGAACTGTGCAAACAGCAGTGTCTCCCTTCAACCAGTGAGATTCAAACATCCTTATTCAGACATGCAGAGTCTAAACCAGGAAATGTAAGTTAGAATATTTAGTTCAATGCAAAATCAAAGTCACAAATTGCATCCTATGTGACTGTGACAAAGGTAAACTATCCTTCATCCTTCTTGACTTGTCCACAGCCTTTGACATAATTCACTATACTATCATCCTACAATGTCTCTCTATTATCGTACAGCTGGTTAAAACTGCTCTCACCCGATTCCATTCTTATCTATCTAATCGTATCTAGGGAAACACTGCAATGTCTTCTCTTTCTGCTCCTGCACCATTACCTCTGGTGTCCCCCAGTGATCTATCCTTGATCCCCTTCTATTTTTCATCCAGATGCTGTGCCTCAGCAACATCATCCAAAACCAGCATTAGCTTTCATAAATATGCTGATGATGCCCACCTCTACCTCACTACCACCTCTCTCGATTCCTCCACTGTTGCTGAATCATCAGACTGCTTATCGGATATCCAGCACTGGATGAGCAGGAATTTCCTCCAATGTTGGGAAGACTCATGCCACTGCTTTCAGTACCCACTCCAAACTCTGGTCTTTTGCTACAGACTCCATCCCTCTCTCTGGCAACAGTCAGGCTAAACCAGTCTGTTCACAATCTTGGTGTCATATTTGATCCTGAGATGAGCTTCCAACAAATTATTCATGCCATCACTAAGACCTTCTATTTCTATCTCTGACATCATCTAACTGATTTTCTGTTGAAACCCTCAATTATGCCTTTATTACCTCAATACTTGACTATTTTAATACATTGCTGGCTGATCTCCTATATTTACCCTCCATAAATTTGAGTTCATCCAAAACTCTGCTGCTCATGTCTTAACTTGCACCAAGTCCCATTCACCTATCAGCTCTGTGCCTACTGATCTATATTTGCTCCCCATCAAGTGATTTTAATCTTCTCTTCCCTGTTTTCAAATCCCTTTGTGGTTTTGTTTGTCTCTAAGCTCCTCCAACTCCATAACCCTGTAAGGTATCTGCACTCATCTAATTCTGACCTTGAGTATCCCCGATTGGTAGCCATGCCTCCAGTTGTCCAGACCCCAGGTACTGGAATTCCCTCCCGACATCTCTCTAACTCACTTTTTTCCTTTATAAAACTCCTTAATACATACCTCTTCGACCAAGCTTTCAATCACCTGATCTAATATCCCTGATGTAGTTCATTGTCTTATTTTGTTTTACAATGCCGCAGTGAAGCACTTTGGGATGTTTTATAAAATGGTAGGACATTTTGAAAATATTAATATCTGAAGGAATGAGATTCCACATTTGCAAAAATAAATTTTCAGTGTCAGCAGGACTGAAAAGCCTCAACTTGATCTGTCCCATATGTGGGCAAGAGCCACAACTTTACACCCTTCATGTATTTCAATGTCTGGTCTCCATGATACTGATGTATTGAAGCTTGTGGAGGATAGTGAACCCGAAGGAGAGTAATATTGGACACTCTCCACTGATACTGCCAGACCTGCTGAGATTTTCCTGCCACTTTCTATTCTCAAGCTGCCATGAGCTGGGATTTGAATTAGAGTTCTCTAGATTATTAGTCTAGTGACATAACTACTTTGTTATCATGCGTCTTTTACTGCAATTAATGCCGGAAACATATACTGTACCTTATTAAACCCTTCTTTACTGTCTGTATCAATGTTCCATGAACTTAGACGCTCATTCCAGATCAGCTCTTCCTCCTTCTGCCTCCATTCATCTTCTTTCTGTTTAAGCTCCCAGAATTCAGTCTGTGCTTTGGCCCGCTCTTGTTCCAAAGATTCAGAATTGTGCAGTTCCAAATCGCAAAGTCTCTGCTGGGCTTCAGCGAGCCTCCACCTACATTCCATTGTCCTCTTCACCAATTCTTGCTGCTTGTGACAAATGCTTTCTACTCCACCCATGTACACCTAGGATTTAGTAGGCATCACAGATTAACAAGCATCAAAAGACAGAGACCTAAATTAAACAATACAGAACCATACAATTTTACAGCACAGATTATGATCATTTTGACCATCATGCCTGTACCAGCTATCTGAAATAAAGAAAATAACCTCAGGGTGTCCCAAAGTGCTACACAGACAATGAAATACTTCTAAAGTATAGTCACTGTTGTAATGTAGGAAATGCAGCATTAAATTTGCAGAAAAGATCCCACAAACAGTAATACAATAATGACCACAATCTGCTTCACTGATGTTGGTCAAGGGAGATATGTTGATCAAGACACTGGTGATAACTCCCCTGTTATTCTTCAAATAGTGCCGAGGGTTTTTTCACATCCGGAGATGGCAGACAGTCTAGTTTTAGCAGACAGATAGGAAGACCAGCACCTGAAAATTCCCCTCCAAGCCATTCACCATCCGAACTTGGAAATATATTGCCATTCCTTCACTGTCGCTGGGTCAAAATTTATGGAACTCCCTCCCCAGCAGCAGTGTGGGTATCCCTACACCTCATGGACTGCAGCGGTTTGAGAAGGCAGCTCATCATCACTTTCTCTAGGACAATTAAGGATGGGCAATAAATGCTGGCCTAGCTAGCGCACTAACATCCCATGAATGAATTTTTTTTAAAAGCTGGGGAGGGAGTCATGCTAAAACTTTGCAAATTAATGATTTGGCCTTGGCTGGAGTATAAACAACTCTGGGCATCACACTTTAAGAAGGATGCCATGGCTTCGGAGAGAATACCGAGGAAGTTTACTAGAATGGTACCAGGGATGAGGGTCTTGAGTTATCTGGAGAGACTGGAGAAGCTGGGGTTGTTCTCCTTACAGCGGAGGTTGATGGGAAATCTCAGAGGGGTATTCAAAATTGAGGAGCTTTGATAGTTTCTCTGTACTTGCTCTGTTTCCTCTGGCAAGTAAGTAACTAGTGACCATAACAAAAGAACTCAAGGGAAGTGAAATTTTTTTTCACATAAAAGGTTAAGATCTAGAACACATGATCTGTAAGTGTGGTGGAATCAGATTCCAAATTAACTTTCAAAAGGCAATTCAACATGTACTTTGAAGCAAACCAATTTTCAGGGTTAAGGGGGAGAAAGCTGGATTGGGAGTGTAAATTAGATAGTTCTTTTCAGAGACAGCACAGGCGTGATGAGCTAGTGTCTCAATCTTGACCTGCTAATGACCAATTGTAGAATCTAATTTAACAGAAACAATGTTAAGGCTTCAGAATGCACTGGTTAGACACTAAATAGTGGAAGGGAGTTAGGAGAGCAAATATGTAGACAGATTTCTGAGTGCAAAAGCAATAGGGCAGTAATTGTTAGGGACTTCTACTACCCTAATATCAATTGGGATATGAACAGTTTGAAGGGGAAGATGATGCAAAATTCTTGAACTGCATTCAAGAGAACTTTTTAGCCAGCACCTAACAAGCCCAACGAGAGGGGGCGCAATTCCAGATTAAGTCTTGGGAAATGAATCTGGGCAAGTGGATGAAGTAGAAGTAGAGACCATTTTGGAGATAGTTATGATGATATAGTTAAATTTATCATTATTATGGAAAAGGACATAGATAGAATAGGGGTAAAAGTTCTAAATTGGGGAAGACAAATTTTACAAAGCTGAGAGGTGAACTGGCGAGTGGACTGGATACAGCTATTAGAAGGAACAACTGTGTCAAATCAGTGGGAAGCATTCAAAGGCGAGATTCTACAGGCACAATGTAGACATATCCCAAAGGAAAAGGGTGATACTGCCAAATGTAAAGTCCCTTGGTTATTCAGAAACATACAGGCCAAGATAAAGCAGAAAAGGAAAGCTTATGACAATCACAAAAGACTTAATATTGTAGAAAGCCTAGATGAGCATAGAAAGTACAGGGTGAAATAAAAATGGAAATTAGGAAAGCAAAAAGAGGATACGACAAAATATTGGCAAATAAAATCAAAGAAAATCCTAAGATGTTTTACCAGGACATTATGAGCAAGAGAACAACTAAGGAAAAGGTAGGGCCTATCAAAGATGTGCATAACTTTTGGGTTGATGCAGATGTGGGCAAGGTTCTCAATGAGTACTTTGTCTCTGTTTTCACTAAGGAGAGGGATGATGCAGGATTCTAGTTAAAGAGGAAGAGTGTGAAATATTAAATATTAGATACAGTAAGCATAGTGAGAGGAAGTACTGGGGGACTGGCATCCTTGAAGGTGGATAAATCACCAGGGCCAGATTGTTTGTTTCCCAGCCTGTTGAAGGAAATCAGGGAGGAAATAGCGGGTACCCTGAGGATAATTTTCCAATCCTCACTACATAAAGGCGAGGTCTGTGAGTATTGTATCATTATTTTAAAAATTTGCGAGGGATAGGCCAGAAAATTATAGGCCAGTCAATCTGGTGGTGAGCAAATTATTGGTAACAATTCTGAGAGACAAGATAAACTGTCACTCAGAAAGGCACGGATTGATCAGGGATAGTCAGCATGGTTTTGTTAGGGGAAGATCATTTCTTACTAACTTATTATAATTTTTTGAGGAAGTAACAAGGAGGATTGATGAGGGTAATGCAGTAGATGTTGTCAACATGGATTTCAGAAAGGCATCTGACAAGGTCCCACATGGCAGACTGGTCAGGAAAGTGAGATCTCATGGGATACAGGGGAAGGTAGCAGGTTGGATCCAAAATTGGCTCAGTGACATGAAACAAAGAGTAATGGTCGATGGGTGTTTTTGCAAATGGAAAACAGTTTCCAATGGTGTCTCACAGGGCTGTTTTGGGGCCCTTGCTGTTTGTTGCATTTCTTAATGATTTAGGCTTAAGCGTGGGAGGCATGATTGGGAAATTCATAGATGACACAAAAATTGGTCATGTAGTTGATAGTGAAGAGGATAGCTGCCGACTCCAGAATGATATCAATGGTTTGGTTGAGCGGGTGGACAAATGGCAAATGGAATTTAATCCAGAAAAGTTTGAGGCAATGCATCCGGGGAGGGCAAATAAAGTAAGGGTATACTCAATAAAAGGGAAGCTTTTGAGAGGGGTTGAGGTAGGTGTGAGACCTTGGAATGCACGTCCACAGGTTCTTGAAGGTGTCGGGGCAGGTAGAGGTGGTGGTCAAGAAAACATATGAAATGCTTTCCTTTATTGGGTGAGATATTGAATACAAAAGCAGGGATGTAATGATGGAACTGTATAAAACACTGCTTAGGCCACAGTTGGAATTGTGTACAGAGTTCTGGTCGCCAAATTAGAGGAAGGGCATAATTGCTCTGGAGAGAGTACAGAGGAGATTTACAGGAATGTTGCCAAGGCTTGAAAATTGTAGCTATGAGGAGAGATTGGATACGTTTGGGTTGTTTTCCTTAGAACAGAGGTAGCTAAGGGGTGACCTAATTCAGGCGTACAAAATTATGAGGGGCCTAGAGGGGTAGACAGGAAAAACTTGCTTCCCCTTGCTGAGAGGCCAATTACCAGGGGGCATAGATTTATGGTGATTGGTAGAAGGATTAGGGGGGACATGAGGAAAAACTTTTTCACCCAGAGGGTGGTGGGTGTCTGGAATTCACTGCCTAAATTGGTGGATGATGCTGAAACACTCAACTCATTTAAAAAAGGTACCTGGATCTGCATCAGAAGTGCTGTAATCTGCAAGGCTACGGTCCAGGTGCTAGAAACTGGCATTAAAATGAGCAACTAGTTTCTTCTCTTTTTGGCCAGCGCAGACATGTTGGATTGAAGGGCCTCTTTCTGCACCATAACTTTTCCATGGTTCAAAGTACTATACCACAAAAATGTATACTTGTGTTAAATTTTGTACATCGAACCTCAGGGAAAATAAAGGCCTTGGAGCAGATTCACCAGAATGAAATAAGGGTGTAGAGGGGAATGTTATGAGGACATGTTGCATAAACTTGGTTTATTTCCCTTGAGTTTAGAGTATTAACAACAGTAATAAAACATAGAAGGCTGAAACTTACTAGCCATGCCTTTTTTTTTGAGGGGCAGAGGAATAGGTTCCAAAACTATTATTCTGAGAACCAAAATGTGGAAACAAGGAGGTAAGACTAGAATTAACTGCAGTGTACAACTTGTATGGTAAAGGTGTATGGTAATGTAGTGGTCATGTTACCGGACTACAAGCCGGAGCGATTAAGAACATAAGAAATAGGAGCAGGCGGCCATTCAAGCCCCTCAAGCCTGCCCCGCCATTCAGTAAGATCATGGCTGATTTGCTCCAGGCCTCAAATCCTATTTCGTGCCAGCTCCTCATAGCCTTCAGCTCCCCGATATTTTAAAAATCTATCTACCTCCTTTTTAAATACTTCCAATGATCTAGCCTCAACTCTGAAGTAGAAAATTCCAGGCGTTCACTACCCTCAGTGAAGAAATTCCTTCGCATCCTAGTTTTAACAGAGTGCCCCCTTATTCTAACTATGTCCCCTAGTTCGAGATTCCCCCGCAAGTGGGAACATCTTTTCACTATCTACCCTGTCAAGCACGTCAGAATCTTGTACGTTTCAATAAAGATCACCCTTCATTCTTCTAAACTCTAAACGTATAAAGGCCTAACCTGTTTAGCCATTCTTGACAAGTCAATCCCTTCATCCCAGGAATCAGACCAGTGAAACTCTTTTGAGCTGCCTCCAATGCCAGTATATTCTTTCTTAAATACGGGGTCCAAAACTGTACACAGAACTCCAGATGCGGTCTCACCAACACCCTGTACAGTTGTAACAGGACTTCCCTATTTGTAAACTCCAAACCCCTAGCAATACAGGCCAAAATTCCATTTGCCTTCTTAATTACTAGCTGTACCTGCATGCCAACCTTTTATGTTTCATGCACAAGAACATCCAGATCCCTCTGTGCTGCATTTTATTAAAATATCCATTTTGATTTTTCCTACCAAAGTGCATGACCTCACCTTTCCTATATTAAACTCCATCTACTAAGTTTTTGCCCACTCACTCAACCTGTCTATACCTCCTTGCAGACTCCTTATGCCCTCATCACAACATGCCCTCCCACCTATTTTTGTATCAGCAGCAAACTTGGATACATGACACTCTGCCCCCTCCTCCAAGTCATTAATATAGATAGTAAATAATTGAGGCAATAGGACTGATCCTTGTGGCACTCCACTAGTTACGTCTTTTCAATCTGAAAAAGACGCATTAATCCTGACTCTCAGTTTTGTGTGTGTTAACCAATCATCAATCCATGCTAATACATTACCCCTAATACCATGAGCTCCTATTTTGTGGAATAACCTTTTATGTGACACCTTATCGAATGACTTCTGGAAATCCAAATACACTACATCTACAGCTCCCCTTTATCAACTCTGCATGTTGTATCCTCAAATTTGTCAAACATGATTTCCCTTTCACAAAACCATATTGACTCTGTTTGATTGCGTTAAGCTTTTCTAAGTGACCGGCTATTTCTTCCTTAATAATGGACTCCAGGATCTCCTAACAACAGATGTTAGGCTGAATTACCTGTAGTTTCCTGCTCTTTGTCTCCCTCCCTTCTTGAACAGGGGCGTCACACTAGTGGTTTTCCAATCTGGAATTCAGTGAGTTCTGGAATATTTCAACCAATACCTCCACTATCTCTGCAGCCACTTCCTTTAAAATCCTCAGATGCAGGCCATCAGGTCCTGGCAACTTGTCTGCCTTTAGTCCCATTAGTTCATCAAATACTTTGCCCCTTGTGATAGAGGCTGTTACAAGATCTTACCTCCCATTAGCTCCTTGCTTATCTGATATCTTTGGAATGTTTATAATGTCCTCCACCGTGAAGACCAATGTAAAATATTGGCTTAAATTATCTGCCATTTCCCTGTTCCCCATTGTCAATTCTCCAGTCGTATCCTCCAAGGGTCCCCCATTCACTTTAGCTACTCTTTATTCACCTGTAGAAGCTCTTGCTGTTTTTATATTTCTTGCCAATTTACTTTCATAATCAACATTCTCTCTATTAGCCTTTTAGTCATCTGTTGCTGGTTGCTAAAAAATTCCCAATCCTCTGGCCTACCACTAGTTTTCGCTGCCTTGTGTGCCTTAGTATTTGATTGGACACTCTCCTTGCTTGCCTTTGTTAACCACAGTTGGTTCATCCTTCTCACCAAGTCCATCTTTTTGACTGGAATAAATTTTTGCTGAGTGTTATGGAATATCTGCTTAAATGTCTGCCAATGCTCATCCACTGACCTTCCCTTTAGTCTTATTTTCCCAGCCTGCTTTAGACAATTCTTTCTTTATACCTCTGTAATTGCCCTTATTTAAGTTGAATGCACTGGTTTGAGATCTGATGTGCTCGCCCTCAAACCGAATTTGAAATTCTACCATATTGTGATTGCTACCCCGTAAAGGATCCTTAACTACAAGATCTCTTATTAATCCTACCTCATTACACATTACTAGATCTAAAATAGCCTGTTCCCGTAGGTTCTGCAATGTAGTGCTGTAAGCAATAATCCCTGATGCATTCGACAAATTCATCTTCCATGTTACCCCTGCCAATCTTATTTGCCCAGTCAATATGCAGATTGAAATTACCCATGACAATTGTAGCGCTCTTCTTACACACCTCCATTATTTCCCAATTTATACTTTGTCCTACAGTGAGGCAACTCTTCGGGGGCCTATAGACAACTCCAACATGCGAATTCTTCCCCTTGCTACTCCTTATTTCTACCCAAACTCATTCCACATTTCCACATCACGAGCTATTGCACCTATATCACTACTCACCCACACTGATACCTTCCTTTATTAACAAAGCTGCCTCACCTCCTTTTCCTTTTTGCCTATTTTTCTAGAATACCATTAAATATTGAGTTCCCAGTCTTGGTCAACTGCAACCATGTCTCTGTAATAGCTATCAAGTTATATCCATTTATTTCTATTGCTGCTGTCAACTCATCTATCTTGTTATAAATGCTGCGTGCAATCAGATAAAGAGCCTTAAGCTTTGACTTTTTAAACCATAATTACTCATTCTGGTTCTAATTTCTGCTGCACTGTACTGCTTATATTTTCTGTCCCTCCCTGTCACACTTTATCGTTTGCCTCTTCACTACTCTGTGCCTCTGCTCTCGGTTATTTTTGATTTTCTAAACTTCCCTTCAATTGAACCCTCTCTCGCACTAATTAGTTTAAAGCCCTATCTACGACCCTAGTGATACGATTCACCAGGGCACTGGTCTCAGCATGATTCATATGAAGCCTGTTTGCAGATATAAAAAATTGGCCATGTGGTTGATGATGAAGAGAGCTGTTGACTGCAGCAATATATCAACGGACTGTTTAGGTGGGTAGAAAAGTGGCCAATGGAATTCATCCTGGAGAAATGAGAGGTCATGCATTTGTGGAAGGTAAGCAAAGCCATGGAATACACAATAAATGGTAGAGTACTGAGAAGGAACAGAGGGATCTTGGAGTGCTTGTCTGCAGATCCCTGAAGGTACATGTAGTGTGCCATCTTATCTGCATGTTTTCCTTTATTGACTGAGGCATAGGGTCTAAAAGCAGAGGGGTTATGCTAGAACTATATAGAATATAGCTGGGCTGAATCTAGAGTACTGTGTCTAGTTCTGGCCACAGTAAGGATCTGATCACTAGAGAGGGTACAGAGGAAATGAGGACGTTGCCAGGATTGGAGAACTTCAGCCACGAAGAAAGATTTGATAGGCTGGGTTGTTTTATTAATTAAAGTTTTTACTTTTGATCAACTTTGATTTTTAACTAATTAGTTGATCTAGTTTAAGTCATAAGTTAATTAAATTTTTACTTCCAACTTACGCTACTGCCTGTCCTGGTGTTCGGTCCTTGTTGAATTTTTTTTGAAACTCTGTACCGTGCTCAAACTCCAGGCTGTTTTTTTTTCTCTGTCGCTGTGCCCTCGGCCCTGATATTTGAATGGCTCGATGTGTGACCCAATTCGACCTTTGGTTCAACTCAGCCTGTACGGGACTGTCAGTTTGATAACAGTGACAGTGCACTTTTTGTCTTCTAACCAAAAATGAAAGAGTGATATTTCTCATACTATGTAGAGTATAAGACCTTGCAGCAGTACTTAAAGCAAGCCAGGTTACCTTAAACATGCAAATTGTACAACGTTACTTTTTATTACCAGCTGAAAATGGAGACCAGACATGCAGTGCAGTGCAAGAATGATGTCAGCAAGACATGTATTGTGTGCTACGCATCCTGACGTTATTGACCTGCTCTTTGGTTATGAAAATGATGGATGTTTAAGTGTTTTTACCAATTAACTGCCTCTCACCGCAAACTAACTAAAAAGTTGCAAATGCCTCTTAATAATTTGGAACAAGGCAGATCAGTGGATCAGATTTTTCAAAGTTGACCTCTACTTCACTTGGTACAAGATTCGATGTGTGGCATCGAGGTTATAACCTTTGCTCTTTCAGAAGTGCTTCTCATGACGTGCTAGGGCTGAGCAAAGTGTCCTACTGGAGATTGTGTGCACATCACCTTTTCCATAGATGTATTGGGGAAAAGGAATCTTATCTTTCATAATATTGGCACGCCTTGCAAAGTTGGGAGCACTACCATTTTGCAGACGACCTAAAATATGAGGACTTCAGTCCTTTGCAACCACTGTTCATTTGATTAGCACAGCTCTCCCAGACAGCTGAAAAACTAATGGAAGAGCAGAATATTCATTCTCTGCCATTAGATATGAGAGATGATAATTAATCTTAGGGGGTTAAATTTTACTTGTATTCCCACGATTATAGAACATTGACAGGTGATCTGATCCAAGGATTAAAAGGATTCAATGCAATTGATACAAAAAAATGTTTCTCTGGGAGAATCCAGAACAAGGAGGCAAATTCTTACAAACTGAAGCTCGGCCATCCAGGAACAAACAGGAAGCATATTTTCACACTTTTGGTAGAAATCTTAAAGTCTCTTCTCCCATCTGTCTAAGGCACCTTGGCGAGTTCCTGCAGTGCATTAGATGGTACACACTGCTGCCACTGTGTGGAAGGAGTGAATGTTTGTGGATGGGATGCCAATAAAGCAGGCTTTGTCCTGGATGGTGTCAAGCTTCGAGTGCTGTTGGGAGTATTCAACACCCCTAATTACAAAGCCAAGTAGATCAGACACTTTAACTGCTTTATAAACTTGCTACCTTAAACAATTTAGGAATACTCGCCCCCAGTGCTCTCTGCTCTTGCAACCCTTCAAAACAGCATAGATTGAAAACATAAGGAAAAGGAGGAGTACACCATTTAGCCCCAAACTTGCTCGGCCATTCAACACATTCATGGCTGATGTCCTGCTTCAACTCCACTTTTCGCCCACTCCCCATATCCCTCGACTCTGAGACACCAAAAATCTGACTATCACAGTCGTAAATATATTCAATGATGGAATATCCACAACCCTCTGAGGTTGAGAATTCTAAAGATTCACACCCTTTGAGAGAAGAAATTTCTCCTCATCTCATGCCTAAATGCTCCTTATCCTGAGATTGTGCCTCCATGTTCTAGACCCCCCCAGCCAGGGGAAACAACCTTTGTCTACCCTGTCAAGCCCCTTCAGAACCTTGTATGTTTCAACAAGGTCAACTCTCATCCTTTTAAACTCCAGACAGTATAGGCCCAATTTATCCAGCCTCTCGTCATAGGACAACCCTCTCATTCCAGGAACCAATCTTGTAAACCTTCTATGTACCATCTCTAGTGCAAGTATATCCTTCCTTAAATATGAGGACTAAAACTGCACACGGTATTCTAGATGTGGTCTCACCAAAGACCTTAACACTGTATCAAGACTTCCTTAATCCCATACTCCAATCCCCTTGCAATAAAGGGCAGAATGTCATTTGCTTTCCTAATTACCTCTATACATCTTCAGTGGCGGAGGTAATGTTTTCACCTGTTTGTCACTCTGTAAACAATATATCTCAAAAACACATGGACGACTCTCAAAAAACCTTGGCACACAGATAGGGTAGGGCCCAAGGAAGAAAGGGAGAGGCAGTGGTGTAGTGGTAATGTCACTGGGCTAGTAATCCAGAGGCCCGGGCAATTGATCTAGGGACAGGGGTTTGAATGTCCCCTCGGCAGCTGATGTAATTTAAATTCTGATAAGAAATCAGGAATTTAAAAAGCTAGACTCAGTAAGTGACCATGAAACCACTGTCGATTGTTTCATGGCGAACCATCTGGTTCACTAAAGTCCTTCAAGGAAGGAAATCTGCCGGCCTTACCTGGTTCTAGCCTACGTGTGACTCCAGACCCAAAGCAATGTGGTTCACTCTTAAATGCCCCATGAAATGGCCTAGAAAGCCACTCAGGTGTACCAAACCCATACGAAGTCTACAAAAAGGAACGAAAGCAGACAGATCACTCGTCACTGACCTAGGCACCGGAAATGACAATGGCACACCCAGCCCTGTCAACCCTGTAGTCCTCCTTATTAACATCTGGAGGGTAGGTTTGTGCCAAAGTTGTCTGTAGGCTGCCCCACAGACTAATCAAGCAACACCCTGACATAGTCACACTCATGACATCATACCTTATAGATCATTCCCAGATACCACCATCACCATCCCTGGGAATGTCCTGCCCCACCGACAGGACAGATCCAGCAGAGGTGGTGGCACAGTGGTATACAGTCGGGAGGGAGCTGCCGTGGAAGTTCTCAACATCGACTCTGGACCCTATGAAGGATCAAGGCATCAGGTCAAACATGGGCAAGGAAACCTCCTGCTGATTACCACCTACCATCCCCCACCCTCAGCTGATGAATCCATGTTGAACACCACTTGGAGGAAGCACAGAGTAGCAAGGGCGCAGAATTTACTCTGGGCAGGGGACTTCAATGTCCATCAAGAGTGACTTGGTAGCACCACTACAGACCGAGCTGGGCGAGTCCTAAAGGACATAGCTGCTAGGCTGGGGTCTGTGGCAGGTGGTGAAGGAACCAAGAGGGAAAAAACATACTTGACCTCACCCTCGCCAATCTACCAGTCACAGATGTATCTATCAATGACAGTATTGGTAGGAGTGACCACCGCACAGTCCTTGTGGAGACAAAGTCCTGTCCTCATATTGAGGATACCCTCCATCATGTTGTGTGGCACTACAACTGTGCTAAATGGGCTAGATTTCAAACAGATCTAGCAATTCAAAACTAGGCATCCATGAGGCAGTGGGCCATCAGCAGCAGCAGAATTGTACTCAAACACAACCTGCGACCTCATGGCCCGGCATATCCCCCACTCTACCATTACCATCAAACCAGGTGATCAACCCTGATTCAATGAAGAGTGCAGGAGGACATGCCAGAAGCAGCATCAGGCATATCACAAATGAGGTGTTAACCTGGTGAAGCAATCCCACAACAAACAGATCAGATCAAAGATTTGCAGTCCTGTCACTGTGAATGGTGGACAATTGAAGAACTCACTGGGGGAGGCGGCTCCACAAATATCCCCATCCTCAATGATGGGGGAGCCCAGCACATCAGTGCAAAAGACAATGCTTACCCTCAAGAAGCTGGTGGTGAGCTGCCTTTTTGAACCGCTACAGGCCCCGTGGTGTAGGCAGACGCACAGTGGTGTTAGGGAGGGAGTTCCAGGGTTTTGACCCAGCAACAGTGAACAAACAACAATATAATTCAGGATAGTGAGTGTCTTGGGGAAGGGGGGGTTCGATTCCAGGTAGTGATGCTCTCAGTATCTGCTGCCCTTATCCTTCTAGATGGTAGCGGTCATGAGTTTGGAAGGTGCTGCTTAAGAAGCTTTGAAGAGTTCCTGCAGTGCATCCTGTAGATGCTACACACTGCTGCCACTGTTCATCAGTGATGGAGGGAGTGAATGTTTGTGGTAGGGTACCAATCAAGTGGGCTGCTTTGTCCTGGACGGTGTCAAGCTTCTTGAGTGTTGTGGGATCTGCACTCATACAGGCAAGTGTGAAGTATTCCATCACACTCCTGACTTGTGCCTTGTAGATGGTGGACAGGCTTTGGGGAGTCAGGAGATGAGTTACTCACCACAGGATTCCTAGCCTCTGACCTGCTCTTGTAGATACAGTATTTATATGGTTAGTCCAGTTCAGTTGCTGGTCAATGGTAACCCCCCCCAGGATGTTGATAGTGAGGGATCCAGCGATGGTAATGCCAGTGAATGTCAAGGGCCGATGGTTAGATTCTCTCTGCATACATTCATTCCTTGAATATTAGCCATTTCCTATCCAACATCATGTCTTTTAATGAAGTTCCCCAATCTATCTTAGCCAATTCACACCTCATATCTTTGTAGTTTCCTTTGTTTAGATTCAGGACCCTAGTGTTGGATTGGATTACATCACTTTCCAACCTAAGGAAGAATTCTATCATGTTATGGTCACTGTTCTCTAAAGGACCCTGCACAACAAGATTAATGAACACCTTCTCATTGCGCAAAACCAAATCTAGGATAACCTGTCCACTAAAGAAAATCTCGTACACGCTCCAGGAATTCATCCACCACAGTATTACTTCTAATTTGGTTTGCCCAGTCTATATGTAGATTAAAATCACCCATGATTACTGTGGAACCCTTGTTACATGCAACTCTAATTTCCTGTTCAATACTGCCCCTATCTTACCACTACTGTTTGGAGGACTATAGACAACACCCACTAATGCTTTCTGCCCCTTGTTGCTTCTTAGATCCACCCAGATTGATTCTACATCTAGATTTTCTGAGCCAATGGTCGCTCTCACTATTGCACTGATTTCATCCTTAACTAACATGCTACCTCCTTTTCCTTTTTGCCTGCCCTTCCTAAACATCGAGTACCCTTGGATATTCAGTTCACAGCCTTGGTCACCATGTTGTGCCTGTATGCTATTTTTTTGTGTTCCTTCTATGAATACACACAAGTCCTTCTAAACATCAATATTTATAACAATCACACCTTTTAAAAAATATTCTGTTCTATTCTTACTATCAAAATGATAATCACAATTCCCCACATCATATTCCACTTGCTACCCAGTTGTGTACTCTATATTCCATCTGCTACCTTGTTGCCCACTCAATTACAATTCCTCCCTTTGTTGTTTCCCCCAAAGTGCATCACTTCACACTTATCTGCATTAAATTGCAGCTGCCACATGTCTGCCTATTGCACTAAACTGTCTATGTTCTCTTGAAGACTACTACTGTCCTTCTCACTATTTATTACATTGTGCATGATCATCCAAGTCCAAGTCATTTATATGAGAAAAGCAATGTTTCTAATACATACCTTCGGGAGAACACACTGTATACTTAGCCTGTCATAAAAACATCCATTCACCATTACTCTCCATCTCTTATCCATTAATCAATTTCATACCGATGTTATCCCCGTTCCCTTAGTATCATTTCCTAAGATTTCAATAAGTCTGTTATGCAGTGCTTTATCAAATGCCTTCTGAAAGTCCATATATACATTTATGGCACACCTTCCATCAACCATCCCTGTTAAATGTTATGAGAAATAGAAGCAGGAGCAGACCATCTGGCCTGTCCCACCATTGAAGATGATCACAGCTGATCATCAACCTTAACTCTACTTTCCTACACTACCAGCATATTCCTCGATTCCCTTAGTACTCAAAAACCAGCAATCTCTGTCCTGCATAGACTCAATGACTGAGCATCCACAGATCTATGGGGAAAAGAGCTGCAAAAATTCAAAACCAAGTGAAGAAATGTCTCATCGCAGGCCTAAATGGCTGACTTATTGAGACCATGGCTTCTCCTTCTAGACTTGCCAGTCAGGGAAAACATCCTCCCAGCATCTAACAAATCCCTTATGAGTTTGTGTATTATCAAATGGATCACCTCCTAGGGCATACTAGAAAAAAGAGAAACTTAATTTTATGTAGCACTTTTCACAAGCACCAGACAGCTCAAAGAACTGCACTGCTCAAATGAAGTACTTTTGAAATGCTGTCACTGCTTTAATGTAAGAAACACTGGAGCCAATTTGTACACAGCAAACTCTCTCAAACTGTAATGTGAGAAAGAGTGCAAAATATGCTTTTTATGATGTTGATTAAAAGATCAATTTTGGCCAGGGCATGGGATAACTTCTTTGCCCTTCTTCAGAATAATGCCATACGATCTTTTATAGCCACCTGAGGGGGTAAATAGAGCCTGAGTTTAACACCTCATCGAAAGATGGCACATCCAACAGTATAGCACTCTCTGAACACTGCAGTTGGACTTGAACCAGGAACCTCGTGACGCAACAGGCGAAAGTGCTACCACAGCTGACAAGACCTAGTTTACTCAATCATTCCTCATAAAACAATCTTCTCATTCCAGGAATCAATTTAATGAACCTTCAATGCATTCCCTCAAGGGAAAGTATATCCTTCCCTTGGGTAAGGAAACCAAAACTCAACGTGTAGTCGCACTAATGTCCTACTTAATTGCATCAAGATGTTTTTACTCATACTCCAATCCCTTTGCAATAAAGGATGACATACCATTTGCCTTCCTACTTGAATACTAAACCAGATACAGTCTTTAAAAGCTATTATCTCATTCCTCTGTCAGACTGTAATATTATAACCAGTAGTGACACCTACCACTGAATTTTGTCTCTTCCTTACCCCTCAAAAAATGCATTGTAATCAGGAATGTTTAGTTCCCACCTTTACCCATGTACAAGCCAGGTGTCTGTTAGAGCCACTCCTTATGTGGCAACTTGTACCTGCAGCTCATCAACCTTATTTGTAACACTTCTTGCATTAACACAAGCATTTCAACACCATTTTGGAGCAGCCTCTTCCGCTCCCAACCTACCCTCTTGTCGACCCTCCCACTCCCGACTTTCCCGCTTGCTGCTTCCCTCTCCTGAACCCTCGCTGTGAACACGGGCTCTGGAGATAAGGGGCAACGGGCAGGAGAAGCAGCTTCGACTTGCAGGAGCTAAGTTCTCTTCAAGTGGGTTTGTAACCAGCTTCACACCTCCTTGTAACAGATTCCTGATACCGCCAATGAGACAAATTACAAAACAATGCATTGAATATGTCTGGGACACCGGGCCAGGACACAAATGCTCTCCGACACAGTAAAACCATCGGGGCAGCAGCTTCTCTTAATTCATCTTCGCTTGCACTATGGACATAGGAGCCGCTCCTGGTGGCTTTAAAACCCAGGTGGGGGTGGAATGGGAGGTTTCTGATCAAGAAGGGGTGAAGCTGATCACAAGCCCACCTGAAGAGTATTAACTTCCTGTAAATTGAAGCTGCTCCTCCTGCCTTTTGCTGCTCATCGCCAGAGGCTGTAATCACAGCGAGGGTCCAGGTGAGGGAAGCAGCAAGCTGGAGAGTCAGGGAGGGGGAGGGTGGGACAGGAAGGGGGAGGGGGAGGGGGAGGGGGGGACAGGAAGGGGGAGGGGGAGGGGGGGGACGGGAAGGGGGAGGGGGAGGGGGGGACGGGGAGGGGGGGAGGGGGGGAGGGGGAGGGGAAGGGGGGACGGGGAGGGGGGGACGGGGAGGGGGGAGGGGGAGGGGAAGGGGAGGGGAAGGGGAAGGGGAAGGGGAAGGGGGAGGGGAAGGGGAAGGGGAAGGGGAAGGGGGAGGGGAAGGATGGGACAGGAAGGGGAAGGATGGGACAGGAAGGGGGAGGGGGAGGGGGAGGATGGGACAGGAAGGGGAAGGGGGGGGAGGGGAAGGGGGGAAGGGGGGGAGGGGGGGAAGGGGGGGGGAGGGGGGGGGAGGGGGGGAAGGGGGGGAAGGGGGGGGAGGGGGGGAAGGGGGGGGAGGGGGGGAAGTGGGGGGAGGGGAAGGGGGGGAGGGGAAGGGGGGGAGGGGAAGGGGGGGAGGGGAAGGGGGGGAGGGGAAGGGGGGGAAGGGGAGGGGGGGGAAGGTGGGATGGGGAGGAGGAGAGGGACGGGGGAGGGGGACGGGGGAGGGGGACGGGGGAGGGTGGGACGGGAAGGGGGAGGGGGAGGGTGGGACGGGAAGGGGGAGGGGGAGGGTGGGACGGGAAGGGGGAGGGGGAAAGGCCGCAAAGCCTGGAGGGTCGGCCGTGAGAGGGCGGGCTAGGGAGCTGGAGAGGGTGCAAATCCAAGGAATGGCAAGAAGGTGGGTTAGGGAGCAACAAAGGCCATGAAATGGAGGGTTGGCGAGAGGAAGGGGCTCAGCGACCAGAGCGTTAGAAGGTGGGATGCGAGGTGAGTAGGATCAGCAGCAAGTGAGAGGTGCTGCAAGTAGGAAATTACCATATTTCTTTTATATTTTTAAGTTTATTTTATTTTAAAAGTTATTTAATTTACCAATTACCAATATAGGAATTTGGCAATGTAAATTATTTCAACTTAAAGGCTATGATGTTTTTTCTTATGAGGAAGGTCCTAAAGAATCAAACTACAGCTTTTACATTAGTTTTAATGTATTGGTTTTAATGGAAAATGCTGATTCACTCCAAGTTGTTTCACTTAAAGTTGTGATTTTCAGGAAGGTAACTGAAACTTTGAGAGGGGACCTACAGCTTTGCTTTCTTCCTCTACCTAATTTCTGCTCCTTCTACATTATTCTTTGTTCTGTGGCTGCCTGTCCTGTATAGCTATAAAACAAGGCCTAAATTATGTTTATATAGCTTGGCATCTTACATCAGTGCCTCCACATCCATTTTCAACCAAAGACTATACTTGATCTCCACTCTTTGTGTAATACTGGGAAAAACTGAATGAAGTTTTATATAGATTACAGTATAAATGTCAATGTCTACACAGCAATATTCAATGGCAACTACAATACTAAGCACAGTGAAATACTAAGCACCAAACAACTTCTAAAATCTGTTAGCTATTTAAGTGGTTGACGTTGTAAAGTTGAGGGGTAATCCCTACAGTCCATGCCTTCTATATTCTACAAGTTTTCCATGTTAAAAGTATTGAAGGGCAGGATGGCAAGCGCTCTTTTTTTTCTCCAGAGACCAAGGTGTGACTGCAGCTCAGATACATAGCATCTTCCCCAGAAGGTAGTGGGTTATTAAATTTATTAAGGCTGAGCTAAATAGATTTTTGTTAGACAAGTGTGTCAAGGATTTTAGGGCGCAGACAGGAAAGTGGAGCTGAGACCACAACCACATCAGCCATGATCTTACTGATTGGTGGAGCGGGGTCAAAGGGCCAAATGGCCTATTCCTGCTCTTAGGTCCTACACTTTCTACACACCTTGTCTCCCCTCTCTGCTATTAAACTAATGTGGGGGGCAGCTCCAGAGTGTAAGCCCTCCCACAAATCTCCAATTAACCTCTCCAGAAAGATATTATTCCCTGTCCTTCTCAGGTGTAACCCACTCAGCTTGCACAGGTCCTCCCTCTCCCAGAAAACCCAATACCCATGAATCAGAAGCTCACTCTCCGGCATCACTTCTCTGTCCACTTCTATATTCACTAGTTCATGGGCATTGGGAGTAATGCAAAAATTTTTGCATTTGAGGTCCTGATCTTCAACTTTTTACTAGCTCCTAAAACTCTGACCTCAACCCTTTACACCTATGCCACTGGATTCAACGATAACCGCAACTTCAAACTCCTTTGTAGAATGTCATTTCACCCTAAGACCAGAGACACGACACTAGTTACAATGCATTCAGGTGCTAACCAAGGATAATTTTACAGCTCTACAGAGGAACAAAAACATTGGAGGATTCAGAGACTGAGTCTATTTTGTTGGAGGATGAATGATGCTGTTATATGTAACTGGGTTCCTAGTTACGAACTAATCAGCATCGCAGGCGTGCTGAAGAACAATACCTGACTTTGACACGCCATGTTAGGGAGGAGTTTATATCTTTGTCCTTCTTCCTCTTCTTCCTCCTCGTCGTCGTCGTTGTCTGAAGCGGCTGCAGGAAAGCCAGGCCGATAATCCATCATCCTCCCAGAGCAGCCGCGCCAGCCCCAGTGTAACAAAGCGGCCCGGAGCACGTGATCACCGCGGCCCCGCCGTCACATGACCACCCCTTCCACGCCTGCGCAGTGGCTACCACTGCGTGTCTTGCTTCCCTGCAGCAGAGGTTCCAGGAGCAAAGTGGACCTTTCAACGTTGTTCGCTGCTGTTTCGCTCTAGGAAGTCAAAGATTATCAAAATACAATCTCCAGAAAATCTCCGTAAAGCGCTCACCTCAATTGCCACTCATCAACACTGCAATCCGTTTACCCCCACTATTTCAATCCATTTAACCCTATCATTGCAATCCATTTATCCTGATCATTGCAATCAATTTATTCCCATCATTGCAATCCATTCACCCCATCATTTTCATCCATTTACCTCTATCATTACAATCCATTTATCAGCATCTTGGGGGTTACCATTGACCAGAAACTGAACTGGACTAGCCATATAAATATGGTGGCTGCAAGAGCAAGTCAGAGGCTAGGAATCCTGCAGTGAGTAACTCACCTCCTGACTCCCCAAAGCCTACAAGGCACAAGTCAGGAGTGTGTTGGAATACTATCCACTTGCCTGGATGACTGCAGCTCCAACAGCATTCAAAAAGCTTGACACCATCCAGGACAAAGCAGCCCATTTGATTGACACCCCATCCACAAACATTCACTCCCTCAACCACTGACAAACAGTGGCAGCAATGTCAACCATCTACAAGATGCATTGCAGGAAGTCACCATGGCTCCTTCGACAGCACCTCCCAAGCTCACGACCACTACCATCTAGAAGGACGAGGGCAGTAGACACATGGGAACACCACCACCCGGAAATTCCCCTCCAAGCCACTCACCATCCTGACTTGGAAATATATTGCCATTCCTTCTGGAACTCTCTCCCTAAATGCACTGTGGATATACCTACACCATACGGACTGCAGTGGTTCAAGAAGGCAGCTCACCACCTTCTCAATGGCAATTAGGGATGGGCAATAAATGCTGGCCTAGCTGTCCCATGAATGAATAATAAAAAAATCTAACATTGCAATCCACTTACCCATTTCATTACAATCCATTTACCCCTATCATTGCAATCCATCTTCCTCTATTATTGTCATAAATTTATCCCATGCTATGCTTCCTATGATCATATAGTACAGGATCCTCTAGGCAAGAGTGATCATAACATGATAGAATTTGACATTCCTTTTGAGGGTGAGAAACTTAGGTTTGAAGCTAGTGTCTTAAACTTTAATAAAGGCAATTACTTAGGTATGAAGGCAGAGTTGGCTGAAGTAGACTGGAAAATAGGTTAAAAGGTAAGACAGTAGAGAATT
This sequence comes from Carcharodon carcharias, assembly GCF_017639515.1. Taxonomy (NCBI): domain Eukaryota; kingdom Metazoa; phylum Chordata; class Chondrichthyes; order Lamniformes; family Lamnidae; genus Carcharodon; species Carcharodon carcharias. The sequence goes on from NC_054470.1 coordinate 73,353,508, forward strand.
AGTGGCATAGACTTAATGAGATATTTCATAACTCTCAACAAAGATATACACCACTGAGAAAGAAATGCTTGGCAAGAAACATCTGCCATGGCTAACTAAGAATGTTAAGAGTTGACGTTTCGAGTCCTCATGACCCTTCGACAGAACAAGTTCTGTCGAAGGGTCATGAGGACTCAAAACGTCAACTCTTTTCTTCTCTGCCGATGCTGCCAGACCTGCTGAGTTTTTCCAGGTAATTCTGTTTTTGTTTTTGTTTTGGATTTCCAGCATCTGCAGTTTTATTGTTTTTAAGAAAGTTAAGGATGGTATCAAATTGAAATAAAAGGCATGCAATACTGTAAAGATTCTTGGTAGGCTAGAAGATTGAGAACATTTTAGAAACCAGAAAAAGATGACTAAAACAATAATAAAGAAGGAGAAATTTGAATATGAGTAAAGTAGCAAGAAATATAAAAACAGACAGTGAGAGCTTCTACCAGCATATAAAAAGGATATGAGTAGCTAAAGGAAATGTTGGTTCCTTGGAAGATGAGACTGGGGAATTAACAGAAAACAAGGAAATGGCAAACACTTTGTACATGTATTCTGTATCCGTTTTCATGTAAAAGACACAAAAAAATCCCAAAAATAATAGAAAATCAATATGCAAAAGGGAGGTAGAAACTCAAAACAATCACTATCACTAGAGAAAATGTACTAGGAAAACTAATGGAACAAAAGGCTGACATGTCCCCTGAACCATATGGCCTCCATCCTAGATTCTTAAAAGAAGTGGCTACAGAGATAGTGGATGTATTGGTTCTAAACTTCTAAAATTCCCTACATTCTGGAAGGGTCCCAATCAATCGAAAAACCAGAAATGTGACACTCCTATTCAAGAAAAGAGGGAGATGGAAAGTAGGAGACTTTAAACCACTTAACCTAACATCTATCATTAGGAAAATTCTAGACACCATTATTAAGAGGCTATTTGCAGAGCATTTAGAAAATCATAATACAATCAGACAGAGTCAGCACAGTTTTATGAATGGTATTACAATCCTTGGCCGGACCTCAGGATATGAGGGGAGATCCGGTTAGGGACCGATAACATTTTGTTTAGAGTAAATAAAGGTTGAGATTCAAGACATCTGCTTTTGAAATAAAGCTACAAGATTCCACAGGTTTTGAACAAACAAAAACAAACTTTACAATACAAGTTCAGAAATGTAAAACAATTTACAATATGTATCTTACACACTAACATTAAGGGTATGTATGAGATACATGAAAATTAACAGACAAACTGTGCGCAGACACACCACACTACAGAGTAAATGACAGATGAAACCAAAACAGATTCCATGGATTTCTCAACAAACAAACTACCCAGACGTTAGTCACCTTCTGAGCCAACCGATCTCCCTGAAATTTCATCTTTTTCACGAGGGTTCCCAATCTCCACCTTTGAAGATCTCTCCTTGGAATTCTCTCCAAAGGTTGCTCCCACTCGGATGCCTTAAACGATGGCCCAACTCGTAGGGTTTCAATCACACCTACCGAGATTCCTTTTCCCTGGATTCTCGAGTACCCTCAAACATGAGCTTACAAGCACACTTTCAGGTCTATGATCGTACCAAGCAGCACCCACTGCTCTAAAGGGGTACCTTTACCCCAATAGCCTTCTTTACTTAAAGTCTGTTCCTTGCAGCTCTTTCTATAAGTTTTAAACTCAACTTAAACTGGGACCTCTGCCTATCCCTGTCTCAGTGGCACTTGTTGACTGGCAGACTCACAAAACTAACTGCCCCAAGAAAAGCTGTTCACTGACTCTTGAACCTGATGTAATGACCTATCAAAACACTCCCAGAGGGCCCCACACTTGTTACTAGGCAGGAACCAATGTAACTTGCACTGGAACATCCTGTATCTTAAATATTTCAATCCCGACAGACTGCTAATTTAATACCCAGTGACACAAAGATCAATGGATTTCATGACAAAGGGCAATCATGGTTGACAAATTTATTAGAGTTCTTTGAAGATGTAATGAGCAGGACAGATAAAGGGCAACCAGTGGATGTGGTGTATTTGTATTTCCAAATAAGGTTCCATGTCACTGGGCTAGTAATCCAGAGACCCAGGGGAATGCTCTGGGGACCGGGGTTCAAATCCCACCATGGCAGATGGTGGAATTTGAATTTGATAAAAATCTAGAAATAAAAGTCTAATGGTGACCATGGAACCATTGTTGATTGTTGTAAAAACCCATCTGATTCACAAATATCATTTAGGGAAGGAAACCTGTCGTCTTTGCCTGGTCTGGTCTACACATGACTCCAGACCCACAGCAATGTGGTTGATTCTTACATGCCCTCTGAAATGACCTAGCAAGCCACTCAGTTATAACAAACCACCACAAAGTCACAAAAAAGGAATGAAACTGGATAGACAACCCGGCATCCACCTAGACACCCCATAAGCAGGAAGTGATCGACAAGGCTAAGCGATCCCACAACCAACGGATCAGATCTCAGCTCTGCAGCCCTACCACATCCAGTTGTGAATGGTGGTGGACAATTAAACAACTCACTGGAGGAGGAGGCTCCTCAAGTATCCCCATCCTCAATGATGGAAGAGCTCAGTACAGAGGTGCCTATGATAAGGCTGAAGCAATTGCTACAACCTTCAGCCAGAAGTGACAAGTGGATGATCCATCTCAGCTTCCTCTTGAGGTCCCCAGCATCACAGATGCCAGTCTTCAGCCAATTCAATTCACTCCACATGATATCAAGAAATGGCTGAAGGCAACAGATACTGCAAAGGCTATGGGCCCTGACAATATTCCGGCAATAGTACTGAAGATTTGTGCTCCAGAACTCACTGTGCCCCTAGCCAAACTGTTCCAGAACAGCTATAACACTGGCATCTACTCAGCTATGTGGAAAATTGCCCAGGTATGTCCTGTACACAAAAAGCAGGACAAATCCAACACGACCAATTACCGCCCATCAGTCTACTGTCAATCATCAGTACAGTATTGGAAGGGGTCATCAACAGTGCTATCAAGGCAGCACTTGATTAGCAATAACATGATTACTGACGCCCAGTTTGGGTTCTGTCAGCGCAACCCAGCTCCTGACCTCATTATAGCCTTGGGTCAAACATGGACAAAAGAGCTGAAATCCTGAGGTGAGGTGAGAGTGACTGCCCTTGACATCAAGGTAGCATTTGACAGAGTGTGGCATCAAGGAGACCTAGCAAAACTGGAGTCAATGGAAATCAGGGAGAGAACTCTCTGCTGGTTGGAGTCATACCCAGCACAAAGGAAGACGGTTGTGGTTGTTGGAGGTCAGTCATCTCAGCTCCAAGACATCAATGCAGGAGTTCCTCAGGGTAATGTTCTCAGGCCCACCATCTTCAGCTGCTTCATCAATGACCTACCTCATATCATAAGGTCGGAAATAAGGATGTTCACTGATGATTGCATGATGTTCAGCACCATTCACGAATCCTCAGAAAAATGAAGCAGTCCATGTCCAAATGCAGAAAGACCTGGACAATATCAAGGCTGGGGCTGACAAGTGGAAAGTAACATTCATGCCACACAAGTGTCAGGCAATGACCTTCTCCAACAAGAGAGAATCCAACCATCCCCCTTGATGTTCAATGGCATTACCATCACTGAACCACCCACTATCATCATCCTGGGCGTTACCATTGACCAGAAGCTGAACTGGACTAGCCATATAAATACTGTGGCTACAAGAGCAGGTCAGAAGCTAGGAATTGTGTGACAAGTAACTCAACTCCTGACTCCCCAAAGCCTGTCCACCATCTAAAAGGCACAAGTCAGGAGTGTGATGGAATACTCCCCACTTGCCTGTATGAGTGCAGCTCTTGAGTGTTTCAAGAATCTTGACACTATCCAGGACAAAGCAGCCCACTTGATTGGCACCACATCCACAAATATTCAGTCCCTCCACCACTGATGCACAGTAGCAACAGTGTGTACCATCTACAAGATGTACTGCAGGAATTCACCATGGCTCCTTTGACAGCACCTCCCAATCATATGACCACTACCATCTGGAAAGACAAGGGCAGCAGATAGATGGGAACACCACCACCTGCAAGTTCCCCTTCAAGTCACTCACCATCCTGACTTGGAAATATATCACCATTCCTTCACTATCACTGAGTCAAAATCCTGGAACTCCCTTCCCAACAGCACTGTGGGTGTACCTACACCACATGGACTGCAGCAGTTCAAGAAGGCAGCTCACCACCACCTTCTCAAGGGCAACTAGGGATGGGTAATAAATGCGGGCCCAGCCAGTGAAGCCCACATTCCGTGAAATTAATTTTTAAAAAATGTAAAAGATTTCTATAAACCATATGTGCTCATGGTGTTGGCAGTAATATATCTGCATGGGTAGAGATAGCTAACAGAAAGCAATCAGAAGAAATTAGTTATTTTCAAGTTGGCAGACTGTAATTAGTGGGGTGCAACAGGGATCAGTGCTGAGGCCTCAACTATTTACGATCTATATGAATGGCTTGGATGAAGGGACTGACTATATTGTAGCAAAATTTGCTGACAATACAAAGATAGGTGTGAGAGCAAGTTGTGAGGAGAGCTTAAACATATAAGATTCTGAAGGGGCTTGACAGGTTAGATATTGTGAGAAGGTGTTTCCTCTCATAGGGGAATCTAGAACTAGGAGTACAGATTCAGATTAATGGTTCTCCCATTTAAGACGGAGATGTGGAGGAATTTCATCTTTTGGGGGGTCGTTAATCTTTGGAATTACCTACCCAAGAGATCAGCGGAGGTTGGGTCATTAAATATATTCTAGGCAGAGTTAGACAGATTTTTGTTCTACATGGAAATCAAGAGTTATGGCAGGCAGACAGGGAAGTGGAGTTAAGGCCACTATCAGGTTCTTATTGAACGGCAGAGCAGGCTCAAGGGATGAAATGGCCTACTCCTGCTCCAACTTCTTATGTTCATGTGTTCTATCATTGTAATTCATTTTCTGCTATCATTGTCACCCATTTAACCCTTTTCTGCCATTAATTTACCCATTTGTTTCATGCTGCTATAACAGGGCTAAGACCTCACACTCAACATTTTTATAATACATACATTTATATATCCACATGTGAGTGGTTTGAAATTTAAACCATGCTTGGCAGTTAACTGTCAGTCACCACCAGTGGTGCATTCTCCATGGCAACACTACTTGTCAACCAATCTGCATTCTTTTCAAATACAGTATAAATTGTTGTTTTCCCCCTTTTTTTTTGGTATCCTTGCAAGAGTCCTGATGAGTGCAAGGTGAACAGGTTAGACGTGTCTCTTTTATCAGCAATATTCAAGTTTTGTACTAGCAAATGACTATATGGAAACTTAAACCTACTCCCAAGTCCTTCCTGAAGGCCAAAGCCCTGATCAGTGGGGTGGAAGGAGGATCTGTGTTTGCACCCCTCCCTAAGGTCCTCCTAGAGTGTGATCTTGTTTCTGGCCTGGTTAGAGCAGGAATTGTCCCCAAACTACCATTGGCAGGAATTGATTTCCCTCCTGGGAATGATTTGGCTGGCAGTAAGATGTTAGCCAGCAAAAGAAAAATAGGCCAAAATCAACCAGCAGAAATCTGCAGACAAGCAGAAAGCTGGGGAAGGTCCAGAGGCCTAGAAAGGTGAAATAGCACACATAAACCTTGATTGAGGGCAGCCTGAGTGTAACAAGGCCAAAGCCAGGCCATTAAAAGTTAAAAGAAGTCCAGAGTAGGCCACTAGAACCTTAAATAGATTCATAGAGTATCCCAAAATTAAATAGGGACCAGAGTAGTCCTAAAGCAGGAAAAGAGATTGTGAGGGCTGGCCCAAGTTCAGGAGCGGGCTGCCACCTGTTGCCATGCCAACCCAAAGCACCCAGCAACACAAGTTGGAACAGTTCAGTTGTACTTGTACCTGAACCGAACGCTGAACTAGAATCCCTTAAAGAGGCCAAAATCCCTCTAAAACACCTCAATTTCCTGGCAATCAGATGAACCGCAGTCCCTGGATTTGAACAGCTGAGTCCACAGGTTACTAAGGTGGACAGGCAGGAGCTAAGCTGGACAACTTTATGATCCAAGGGCCTGGCACTCACAGAGTCAGATGCCCACGATTCCCCTGCAGGTTGTTCAGAACAGCTTGACCCCTGAGTGCTAACCACTCTTTAAAACCCACAGATCCTTTAGAGGACACTTAAATCAGGAGTTGGACAGGCAGAGCTCTGAAATCAATGGCTTTGCTTAGGCCATTGGAGGAAAATTCAGAACTCTAGCACTGAATAAACATCCCCATGAAGAATCCTTCGAATCTTCCTAAGTCACCTAAATCTTCCACATCCCAGGATGGGACAATGTCCTTGCAGGTGCACTGACCCAGATTTAAACTTCCAAAAAGAAAATGCAGCAGGGAACTGCCATTGTCCCTGCTAGCTGTGTGTTTGATGTGCCACTATGAATGAGAGAATGCATGTATACTTCCTCATTTCCTATTCTTCCTCCATAAGACACAAACAAAAAAAACAAATAGAATTCATTTTTTCTCAGAGGCTGTGAGGGATGTAATGGGGCTAAGACCTCACACTGTATATTTTTATAAAATATAAATATTTAAAAATCATCCTGGCTATTTTTTAAAATTTAAAAATTGGACAATGAATTTTTAAAATGATGAAGCTATGTCTAGCTGTGAACCTCGAACAATAGGAGCTAACCTGGCAGTATCGAAGAAATTTGCACTTCATTATCTCTGAAGAGATGCTAATGATCCCTGTGGGCTATAGAAACCAAATTCAAAATGAATTAAAGAAAGGCCACCCACATTTCATTAGCCAAGCCTGGCCACTGGAGTCTACTATTCAGCTAGGACAAAAGGCCCCTGCAACCTTTTTTCAAATTCTTAATGGTTGGAACATTAACAATCTCAGGAACCCAGATAAAGGAATATATACCCTTTGCCAAAGCCAAAGTGGAGAGGTGGGAGTCTTGTGACATGACCACCACCCTTGCTGAGAGGACAATTTATACTGTCTTGCTGTACTGCAAGTCAATCTGCCATCTTCCATCTACCAAACAGCAGCATATAACAAGGGTTCTGTCCAGGTTTGAATACTTGACCCCCATTTACACTGTTTCTTCTGGAACTTTTGAATCTCTATACCATTGCCTATAATTCATCTCTGCGTGCCTATCTCATCGTGGAAATCATCTCTGCTGGAAAAATAAATTATCCAGCATCAGTTTTCAACCTGCCAACCTCTGTGTAGGAATACACCATTGGACTTTGATTCTGGACTCTGGACAATGGTGAAACAATGATTCTTTACTCTTTCATTTGTAAACCTTTCTTTATCTATTCCTTGTTTATTGTATGAATGCATGGCGGGGGTGGGGCGTGCGGAGGGCTATATAGCAATAGCTTTTTGAGTGTAAGTGAATACACTAACCCTCTTAGTTTACTTTATCTCGAGTTGCTGTGAGGTGATGGATGAAAATTGGATCACACCAAAACTGAGGGTTTGGGAAGTATGCCACTGCTTATAAAGGGAGAAAGCAAAATCTAAACACCTTTCTGTTGATGGATGGGTGGTGAAAGGAGAAATTAGGGCTTTTTAAATTAAACCCCCTCCTGTCTGTAATTCCACCCATTCACTCCTGCTCTCATCCAAATCCATCTGCTATTTCACTAGGCCAGCTTTCTCATTCCTCTCAGCTCTATTCCCAGCACTAATTAGAGGGATTGTCACCTCCCCAAGCACTGTAGGTGATAGATCCTAATCTTGCCAAGGCTTACACTGGGGTTCATTATTTCAAACAATTTGTTGATACACATTGATGTATTTTGCTTTTGTCTAATTGCTGTTTTTCTTGTAAATAAATTCATCTTTTAGCTTTGGTCGAAATAGTATTGTCGGGCAGCATGTTCTGAGTGAACAGGAGAGCATCTTGGTCAACCACACAATCCGTGACATGAGGTAGAAAAGAATTGCTGGTTCTGTAGCAGCTTATTTCTATTATTATTATGTATAAAGGAGAGAAAGTCCTGTTTATGGAAACTATCTCTTTGATGTGAGTTATAACGCACAGCATGTGAAGGTTTTTACACTATTGCAATTTAAGCAGGTTGGTAAGGAAAAATATATAGTTAACTAACACACCTAATGCCCAAGTGAACTGACAAATTAGGTTAAGGGATAGGTCCATAGAGAGGCAGTGGCAGACATCTAAGGGAAATTTCAGAATACACAGAATAGATACATTCCAATGAGAAAAAAAATTCCAAGGGGAGGACCTGCCACTAAAAAAAAGTTATAGATAGTATCAAACTTAAAGATAAAGCATATAATTGCACAAGGATGGGTGGCAGGTCAGAAGATTGGACAGAGTATAAAAATAGCAAAGAATGACTAAAAGATTAATAAGGAGGGAAAATTAGAACACGAGAGAAAGCTAACTAGAAATATAAAGGCAGATAGTAAGAGTTTCTATAGATATTTAAAAAAGCAAAGAGCTAACAAAGTGAACGTTGGTTCTATAGAAAGAGAGCCTGGGAAATTAATAAGGAGATGGCAGATGATTTGAACTGTTACTTTGAACTGGTCTTCACTATAGAAGGTATAGGTAACATCCAAGAAATAGCTGTAAATCACAAAATGGAAGGGAGGTAGGAACTCAAGAAAATGACAATCACTAGGGAAGTGGTACTTAGCAAATTGTTGGAGCTGCAGGCTGACAAGTCCCCAGGTCCAATGGGCTTCATCCTAGGATCTTAAAAGAACTGGCTAGTGAGATAGTCGGTGAATTGGCTTTAATTCTCCAAAAATCCCTGGATTCAGGGAAGGTTCCATTAAATTGGAAAACAGCAAATGGAATTCCTTTATTCAAAATTGGCAGGAGACCAAAAGCAGGAAACTACTGAACAGTTAGCTTAATGTCTGTCATAGGGAAAATGTTAGAAGATAATATTAAAGACATCATGGCAGGGCACTTAGATAAATTCCAGGTAACCAGGCAGAGTCAACATGGTTTTGTGAAAGGAAAATCATTTTTAACCAATTTATTGGAGTTCTTTGAAGAAGTTACAGACGCTGTGGATAAAGGGGAACCAGTAGATGTACTGTACTTGGATTTCCAGAAGGCATTTGATAAGGTCCCACATCAAAGGTTATTGTGGAAAACAAAAGCTCATGGTATAGGAGGTATTATATTGGCATGGATAGAAAACTGGTTAGCTAACAAGAAACAGAGGGTAGCCATAAATAGGTCATTTTCTGGTTGGCAGAATGTAACAAGTGGTGTGCCACAGGGATCAGTGCTGGGACCTCAACTTTTCACAATTTATTTAAATGACTTGGATGAAGAGACCAAAGATATGGTTGCTAAATTTGCTGATGACACAAAGATAGATAGGAAAGTAAGTTATGAAGAGGACATAAGGAGGCTACAAAGGGATAAAGATTGGTTGAGTGAGTTGGAAAAGATTTGGCAAATGGAGTAGAATATCGGAAAATGTGAAATTGTCCATTTTGGCAGGAAGAATAAAAAAGAAGCGTATTATCTAAATGGTGAGAGATTGCAGAGCTCTGAGATGCAGAGGGATCTGTGTATCCTAGCGCTTGAATCGCAAAATGCTAGTATACAGGTACTGCAAGTAAATAGGAAAGCTAATGGAATGTTATTGTTTAATGCGAGGGGAATTGAATACAAAAGTAGGGACGTTATGCTTCAGTTATACAGGGCATTGGTGCAACCGCATCTAGAGTGCTGTGTACAATATTGGCCTCCTTATTTAAGGAAGGATGTAAATGCATTGGAAGCAGTTCAAATAAGTTTATTAGACTAATACCAGGCACGGGCATGTTTTCTTATGAGGAAAAGTTGGGTATGCTAGGCTTGTATCCTTTGGATTTAGAAGAATAAGAGGTGACTTGTTTGAAACCTTTAAGATCCTGAGGGGTCTTGACAGAGTGAATGTGGAGTGGATGTTTCCTGTCGCGGGATAATCTAGAACTAAGGGTCACTGTTTAAAAATAAGGAGTCGCCCATTTAAGACAGAGATGTGGAGAAATTCTTTCTCCTAGAGGGTTGTGAATCTTTGGAACTCTCTTCCTCAAAGGGTGGTGGAAGCAGAGTATTTTTAAGGCAGAGGTAGATAGATTCTTGATAAGCAAGGAGGTGAAAGGTTATTAGAGGTAGGTGGGAATATGGAGTTGAGGTTACAATCAGATCATTAATGACCTTATTGCATGGATGAGCAGGCTTGAGAAGGCGAGTGGCCTACTCCTGCTCCTAATTCAGATACTCGTACGTTGCCGTTAGGTGTTTGTACAATAGACTGAAGGAAATGAGCAGAAATGTATTGCAGAAGCTAAACTGCTCTTACCATTTTTGGTCATTTCTTTCTGAAAGACCATCTGCAGAAGGTATTGTAAGACATCATCTATTTGTGCCCACTGCACAGTCTACCTTGCTCCACTGGTGGTTCCCCAGTTGCTTCTGCATCGTTATGCTTGGACACAAGGCCTGCATTGATTCTAGATGCTGCACAATTGTGTCTCTTTGAAAAGCAAAGCCCTGCAGCACATTTTGACCATTCTACAGACCCTGTATACATTGTGCATTAATAATTCCTGCCTCTTGGTTAATGTTTGAGGACTCCAAACATATGGTAGATGACAATTCTGTGATGACACAAGCTGCATTGTACTTATACTTTAGTTCATGGACAGCAATGGATATTCTTGTTCTCTAAACAGACAATCTTTCTACTTCCACTATTTAAAAAAGTGTAACTGTGGATTGCTTTAAGATAAGTTTATCAAGCAGTCACATATCACAGGGACAGTATGGGATCTGTTTCATATTAGGAAGAAGTGTGAACAAGGGGATAGATACAAGTTACAAATTCTTGCAGCCCTTTGGAAGAAAGACGCACAATGGGAATGTGCTGCCATGTTCAGATGAAAGTGATAGCATAGCAAAATAAGCTGTAAGTTGTGATCTTGTAATGCATCTGTGGATTGCTATGGACAGGGGAGAAATGTGAGATAATTTTTCCCTTTTCCCACCTCTTAACTGGCCGTAACAAGGGGCAGGATTTTCAGCTCGGCATGCAGGCGCGCATCGGGCATGCATGAGCGTGAAGTAGCACGCGATGACATCGGGTGAGTGTCCTAACGTTGTTGTGCACTTGTGCGATATTTTGGTCGGCGGGCATGTGCAGGAGCCAGCAGCATGCCTGCTGACAATTTAGAGGGTTGTTAAGCCTATTAACCAATTAAAATGAAATTTTCCGTGCCTGTCTAACTTTACGGCTTGTGGGCGGGCGCATAGACCAAGTAGCCTTTACATTTTTTGCGAAAACTCATCCATATAAACATTTTAAAAACTCATTGGTAACATGTCCCTGCTCATGTGGGACAGTCAGATGAGGGAATTTTTTTTTTATTTTTGAAATCTTTATTTTTAATGTTAAAAACCTTCCGTTCCCTGAGGCAGCTCTGTGCCTTCAGACAACTTTCACTGAGCGCACCCGTGCACAAGCGTACACTTCAGCACTTGCGCTCCTCCCGCCCCACCCACGCAGCGCTGAGGTTATCAGTGCATGTTTCACGCTGGCTGGCCGTTAATTGGTCAGCCAGCAGGAAATCACGGTGGGGGCCCGATTGCGAGCGGTGGACCATTGCCAGGATGCTCCCAGGCCCGCCCGCCGTGGTAAAAATTCTACCCAAGATGTATTTTTAAAGAAGCAGTGTTTTAACCCTTTGAGTGCTGTGACTCTAAAGGCCAGACACAGAACAGGCTTTCTTGTAATTTTAACTCAGGGTTGTCCAACTCTGTGGGCCACAATCGAGCTCGCCATGCCTCACTATCCGACTCACGGACTCACTGTTCAAAATTCAGGTAAATGGAAGTGACAGATCTGCACGGAGATGCTCCTCCAATCACAGTGAGCCTATCAGCAGCAAATGTGGGACAGAAACAGCTTGTGATTGGAGGAGCAGTGTGAAGGAAAGTGACCATGGTGCAGTCTCTCTCTCCACTTTTGGCTGCACACTCTCTCTCTCTCTCGTCCTCCCATGCAGGCGCCTGATAGGAGCACAGGGGTCAAGATGGTGGAGTGGGCTAGGAAGGCCATGAGGAACAGCAGTCGCAGCAACAGTAATTTTTCCTAATTCATGTACCAGGACACCCAGATCCCTCTGTACCTCAGAGTTCTGCAATCTCTTTCCATTTAAATAACATGCTGCTTTTCTAATCTTCCTGCCAAAGACGACCCATTTACATTTTCCCACATTATGCTGCATCTGACAAGTTTTTGCCCATTCACTTAACCTAGCTATGTCCCACTGCAGACTCCTTAAGTCCTCTTCAAAACTTACATCAGCAAATTTAGCAACCATACATTTGGTCCCTTCATCCAAGCCATTGAAATAGATTGTAAATAGTTGAGGCCCTAGCACTGATCCCTATGACATTCCACTCACCACATCGTGCCAATTCGAGAAAGGTCCATTTATCCCTGCTCTCTGCTTCCTGTTAGCTAACCAATTAGCAATCAATGCTAATATGTTACCCGCTACCCACGAGCTTTTATCTTTCTGAAATTTGCTCCTTGGCCCCTTGAGTGAAAAAAACATTGAAATGTGGCCCTTCACATGAAAAGGTTGTACACCCCTGGTTTAACTTTTAAAACACACAACACACAAAATATGATTGCAATAAACACCCATTCCTCACATACACACACACGCACACACAAACATTCATGCAAGAAAAGATGATTTCTAAAGATGTAACATGCACTTAGATTACTTTAAAGGTTCAAAAAAAGGTTCCTTCGATTATCAATCCTGAAGTCAGTGGTTGAAACTTTGCAGGCCTGAAGGATTCTCTCTTGGTTCATTGAAGACAATTAAGGTTGGAAGTTTTTGGCTTTTTCAGTCAAAGTTGTGGCCAAGCTCCAGTGGTGAAGACAAATTTCTACAGGTAAAACAAATTAACCTCGCTTCACTGCCTGAGATGAGTTTTTTTTCAAGGCAGGGTCCTTTCATTTTCCTGGGTGAGATCTCTTCCTCTGTCAGTATTGTTCCAGGCTGATCTCCCCTGGCCTGTCCTTGGGGATTAATAAAGTTATTTGAGGTATTTCCTATCACAAGCCAGTTTTGTCATGTGACAGCAGTATTGCTGTTTCCATTGTCCACATAATGGGTTGATGCTTAAGCAATTCACTACATAATGGAAAGTGTTTGATATAATTCACACCCACTTGTGATAAAGAGGTTCCTTCATATCCCTATTTGTTAAATTTCAAGTCTGCAGACACCACATCTGAGGCAACAGTTGTATTTGCATTATGTGAATATCCAGAAATAGTAACTGTAAATTCCACAAGTGATTTTGCATCCTGATGTCTCTTCAATGGAAGGTCCTCCTCAATTTACATTTTAATCAGTATACAGGGGCATATTCAGTCATTAAGTTAATCTCTGTCTTGTACAGAAACTATAAAAGAAATCGTCTAAATCCCTGGAGTGCATTTTGCCAAGGTAGTGGTCCAATATCCCAGGCTGTCTTTTAAAAGTAAAGCGTTCACCTTCCTAATAAGTTTTTCTGGAATATGATATGACTGTGATTGGATAGAAAACTGAGCGACATTATAAATTTCACCAGCGTTACTGAAACAACTCTGAATAACAGAAGTGCGGTGCCTATTATAATTTACTGTTAGTACTGCTTTAATTGATTTTGTCTGCAATTTTTTGTAGTAATTGGCACAATTCTGTTACAGTTTCTCTTCTTAGCTTAGTCTCCAGAGTGAGAGTCATAGATCATCCATATCTAGGACAATGCACCAAATTCATGGGTACCAGCAGGATCTCATTACGCCTTCTATTACATCCAACCTCACAAGCTGCTGTTTGCATTCCTCAGCATTTTTTTCTGCCAACCACAAAGCTAGTGGTGCACTGCATCCAATCTCCAGCCTGTTGTTATTTCTATTGCTGATCTGCATTGACTGAAACAAAATCAACTGCAGCTACTGGTACCATGCCAGTTATACAACGGTGTTCTGAATACACGCCAATGTTAAATTACAAGAAATAGCAAGGTTTCTTTTAAATGCCAGAATTAACAAAGACAACAAAATTAATTATTTCATGCTGGCATAATTTCACAATGTGAGAAACTATATATTTTTATAAAATATATATGGAAATGCTCATCACTGTTTCTAAAACTTTTAAAACTGGACATAGGCCTTTAAAATGACTGAAACTATGTCTGTCTGTGACCCCAGAACAAAAATAAGCCACTTAACAGTTTATGGCATCTCACACCTCATTATCTCTGAGGAGCTACCAATGATCACTTAGGGACTGCACAGCCCAACTTCAAAGGCAGCTACATGAAAGGCCTTTTTTATTTGCCAGCAGAGATGGAACATCTACTAAGAACAATAACCTCTTAAACATTCCCTTTAACCCATAATAGCAGCCTTGAAGACCAAGTAAAATTCCAGACCTTGGATAAACATCCTTTGTTGAAGACCTGGCAGGGAGGGAATGTCATGTGACCTAAGCCTCTGGCTTGTTGAACAAGTTAATAATGCCTTGCTGAGCTGAATAGCTGTTTAACATCTTACTAGTAGGTCACACAGAAAGAGCTCTGGCCAAGGTTGGACACCTGGCCCCATCTACCCTGCTTCTGTTGGATGTTCTGTGCCATTGCCTACAAGACTGATTCATCTCTGCCAGCCATCTCATCTTGCAAAGTCAACACCACCATAAGAGGGAATTCTACAACATCAATTCTCAGCATACTGACCTCCCTGAAGGAATACCTCACTGGATTTTGATTCTGGACTCTGGAACTCATGTGAAACAATGTTCTCTGTGGTCTCGGAACTGTACATTTTTCTTTTCTCTATCCCTCACTTTACAATCTGAATGCGATAGGGACGTTGTGAACCCTCTTTTTTCACCTTTTGAGTGTGTGCAAATAAACTAACCCTTTGAGTTCATCCTATTTCAAGTTTGCTGTGGGATTATGAATAGAAAATTGGCTTGCACCAAAACCAAAGGGTTGGGAAACACACCACTGCATATAAAGAGGGAAACAAATCAAAACACTTTTGGTGGAGAAATTAGTGCAGTTTAAATTAACCACTCTCCTGTCCGTAGCAATGTGCAAACAAATCGAGACATATTAGCTCTTTGAAATTGTTCCCCCATAACAGCAGATCATGACTTAAGTCAAGCCAGCATGACTTTTGACCTATCGTGCTTAAAGGCTATGTTTTTGTATAGCTGAATATATCAATATTTCATACAACGACCATTCTCAAAGTTAATCCTATGCAATTTAGTTACTAGGGACCCTTTTGAAACAAGATGGAAGGATGAATAAAACAGCAACACTTTGGTATTATTTATGTTTATTTATTAGCTCTGAGCTAATTGTTATCCAGCCACAGACCAGCAGCCTTTGTCATGTCCTCATTCAATGATTTGTGTATAGATTTTTAAAATTTCTGAAGGAAGAATATAGGAAATATAAATAGGTCATACGGTCCTTCGAACCTGCTCCACTATTCAGTAAGATCATGGCTGAACTCCTACATCACTCCTTTTCCCAGCCTATCTCCATATCCCCTGATTCTCTTAGCACCCAAAGATCTATCGATCTCAGTCTTGATTGTACTCATTATCTGAACATTCACAGCTCTCTGGGCATAGAGAATTCCAAAAATTCACATCTAACCCTCTGAGTGAAGACATTTCTCCTCATTGCAATCATTAATTCTCAATCTCTTATCCTGTGACCCAGAGTAAATGAATTGCCTCAATGTCTGAACAAGTTTTTGCGCTATATTCTTAAAAATCATTGATGACCCTGGCAAGATAAAATTATAAAGCACTGCAGTTTGGAAAATGCATGTACTCCCGGCATAGTGTAAGCATAGGATTTGTGTTGTGCCTTTTAGCTTCTTGTGACCCTGTACCAGATAATCTAAATTATAAAATCTACTTTTGCTGTATAAAAGTCCCAGATCCTCAATCCTCTTTGAACTGTATGGAGGAACAAAAGCAGTCAAGGTTGCCACTAACGATTGCTATTGAGTGACTAGTATTGGCAAGTGAATATTTGTGGAGCATGGTTGATGATAGGATCAGACTTGTTTGTTAGTTTCCTCTCTACTTCTTCTCTCATGATAAAGTATTTCTTGCCTTTAACTTCCTTCCTTCCTGTACTATTAGTATATTTGTTGACGCATACAGTCTTTGATAAACAAAAAAGAAAAGAAAATGTTTTACAATTGCTTAGTGCACTTCAGAGGGAGCATTAAGTGACAACGAGGCAGCAAGGGACCTTGGTCAAATGTAAGCCAGACCAAGTAAGGGTGCTAGGTTCTCTTTGTTGAAAGACATTTCTAAATTGGTTAACATTTTAAAATAAGAGTTCTGAATTCCTGAGATCATTTTTTTCCGCTGCCAACCCACAAATTGTCCGATTTATTGAATGCATGACCACGTCCATGGTGGGATTATGAACTCCCAATCTCTGGATTGCTAGTACTATAACCGGTACATTACCATTGGACTGAAGAATGCACTTTTTCTTGCACTAGCAGCCTGCTAGCACTGCAGCTGACTAAACAAGACATCACAGTCAGCTGTTTGCCATCAGCAAGTCCATAACAACCAAATTCAATGGCTAACATCCAGCTTCCAGTGAAAAATCACCTCAGTCTAATAGATGGATGAACATAGGCCAGGATCTTTAGGTCGGCAAGTGCGCACATGTTGACCCGACCAAGTGTGAAATGACGCACGATGACCTCAGCCAAGTGTGCCAATGTTAATGCACAGTCGTGTGATAGTTCGGTTGGCGGGCATCGCTGGAGGTGGCACCGCGCCCGTTGACAATTAAAAGACCTATTAAGGCCATTAAGTTATCAAGTGACATTAATTTTTCATTGCCCGTTGAACCTTGCGATTGGTGGGCAGGTGAAAAGGCCAAGTGGCCTTTGCATTTTTTTGGAAACCTCATCCACACATGAGATTAGGTTTCTAAACAGAAAGGCAAATAAAATAAAAACTTTATTTTTTAATTAAAAACATGTCCCTGCTCATGTGACAAAGTCTTATGAGGGGACATGATTCATTACATTTTTCTGCTCTTTATTATTTAAAAAAAAATCTCTTCCTCTCCCTCAGGCAGCTCCTTGCCTCAGGGAGATTATTCAGTGCTCTTTCCCACACATGTGCGAAGTTTGTGCTAGGCCTGCTCACCCTCCTCCCCCCACCACACAGGCAGCGCTCTATGCTGCCGCTGATGTATCACACTGGGTGGGCCTTAATTGGCTTCCCAACTGCCCTTGCCCACCCCCGCTGACCCCACACACCAAGGGCAAAATTCTGCCCATAAGCTTTTTCTTACATGCAAGCTGGTGGCAAAGCTGGGGGAGAGAATTTAATGTAAATCTGGTGGCCAGAGTTTGCTACCATGTTGTGACTATCAACATAGCAAACTGCAATTTATAGATCACTTTTCATGGCCTCAGGGCATTTTCAAAGTACTTCATAGGTGGTAATTTCTTTACAACTAGCTAATTGTTTCTGGAGGTAAGGTTGAGAGCCAAGGGAGCAACATTGTAATGGATAAAAGAAAAATGTTCGATAAGTTAGTTAGGTTGTGAAGACTAATTGCTGAGGCCTGGCATCCTGGGATTCCTGACATGGTTGAGGGAGGAAATACTGAGGTCTTAGAAATCATATTGCAGGGTTCCACAGAGTTTGGATGTGTGCTGGAGGACTGGAGAATGACCAAAGTAGTACTGTATGCAATTTTAAAGGGGAACAGGTAATCTGGCGAATTACAAGCTCGTTCGTTTAACATCTGTGGCAGGAGAAAAAAGTAAGCACTTGACTGAAGGATGAAACTACCACATATCTAGAGATGCAGAAATTAGGTTTCAAAAGGGATGATTGTGCCTGTCAAACCTCCTAGAATACTTTGAGGAGGGAACAGGCATAATGGAAATGCAGGTGATGTTGAGGACATGGATTTTAGGAAAACATTTGAGAAAGTGTCATTTGGAAGATTACTTTAGAATTTCAAGGGGGTGGATAGGAAACTGGATCAAACATTGAATACGAGTGAGAAAAAGAATAGGAGTTGAGTTTTTCAGAGTGGTAGGAAATGGTTAGTGGTGTACTTTAGGGTTCAGTTCTGATTTGACTTCTGTTCATGGTGCATATCAATGGCTTGGATGTTAGCAGCTGATGCAATTTTATTTTTCTTTATTCTTCCATGGAATGTAGGCAAGGCCAGCAATTGTTGTCCATTCCTAATTGCTCATGACCTGAGTGGCTTGCTAGGCCATTTCAGAAAGCAGTTTAGAGTCAATCACAAGTCACATGTGGGCCAGACCAGGTAAGGATGGCAAATTTTCTTCCCAAAAGGGGGGAATATTATTAGAACATTGGTGAACCAGATGGGTTTTTACAACAATTGATGATAGTTGTCATGGTGACTGTCGTTGATGACTAGCTTTATATTCAAATTTAAATTCCACCAGCTGGTGTAGTGGGATTTGAATCCATACACCTGGAGCATTACTCGTCCAGTGACATTACCACTGCACCACTATCGCCCCACATACTCCAGCATATGGAGAGCGGACCTGCATGAGAAGGGCAGTGGCAGCGGGGGATAAAACTGGTGGTTTGGAGCCCCTACAACCTGTTTCTACCTGTCAGAGCCAAAGTGTGATGTCACAGGAAGACAGATAGGTGATTGGTGGATATCACTTCCTTGTCTCTTTTGATTGGCCAAATGATTTAAATCAGTAGAGCTGTAGAGTACAGTTAAGAAATTCGCTTTTAAAATATTTAACATCCAAATTAATCAATAGATAGAATAGAGATGGCAAGGCAGGCAATGTGTTGCAGCTGTAGCATGTGGGGTAGTGGGTGCTGGTGTGATCCACGGTGACCACATCTGCAGCAAGTGTTGGCTGCTCGAGGAACTTTGGCTCAGAGTTGATGAGCTGGAGTCCGAGCTGTGGACACTATGACACATCAGGGAGGGGAGAGTTACCTGGACACAGTGTTTCAGAAGACAATCGCACCCCTTAGATTAATGACATCAAATTTGGACTGTGGTCAGGTACAGGGGGTATGACTGCGAGTAAGGCAGGTATGGGGATCCAAAATTTAGCTTGGAGTAGCCTCAGTGAGTGCCCTTGTCCAGTAGGTATGAGGTTCTTGCTCTCAGTGTGGAAAAGGGCACAGACTGCAGGGAGGATACTGACTAAAGCACCCTGGTACAGAGCATCATTCAAGTGGGGGGAGAAAAGAGAAATGTAGTAGTAATAGGGGATAGCATAGGTAGGGGAATAGGTACTGTTCTCTGCAGCAAAGACAGAGGGTCCCATAGGCTGTGTTGCCTACCTGGTGCTAAGGTTAAGGATATGTCTTCTGGGCTGGAGAGGAACTTGGAGTGGTAGGGGAAGGATCAGTTGTCCTGGTCTATGGAGCTACCAACGACATAGGTAGGACTAGGAAAGAGGTTCTGCAGAGGGACTACGAGCAGCTCGGGGCTAAATTACAAAGTAGAACCACAAATCTCTGGATTACTATCTGAGCCACATGCAAATTGGCATGGGGTAAATAAGATTAGAGAGGTAAATGAGTGGCTCAAAGATTGGTGTGGGGGAAATGCGTTCTGATTCATGGGGCACTGGCACCAATACTGGGGAAGGAGAGAGCTGTTCTGTTGGGATGGGCTTCATTTGAACCATGCTGGGACCAGTGTTCTGGCGAATCATATAACTAGGGTTGCATATAGAGCTTTAAACTAATTAGTTGGGGGAGGTTACAATTGAAGGGAAGTCTAGAAAAATCAAACGTAGACATGAGAGCAGAGGTGCAGGGTAGTGAAGAGATGAATGATAATTAAAGTCTGACAGGAAGGGGCTTAAAATATAAGGAGAGGAGTGCAGCAGAAATCAGAACAAGAATGAGTAATAATGGTAAAAAGTCAAAGCTTAAGCCTCTTTACTTAAATGCATGCAGTATTTGTAACACGATAGATGAGTTGACGGCACAAATAGAAATAAATGGATATGACTTGATAGCTATTACAGAGACATGGTTGCGGGGTGACCAAGATTGGGAACTCAATATTCAAGGGTATTCAATGTTTCGGAAAAATAGGCATTAAGGAAAAGGAGGTGGGATAACTTTGTTAATAAAGGAAGGTATCAGTGTGGTGGTGAGTAGTGATATAGGTGCAGTAGCTCGTGATGTGGAATCAGTTTGGGTGGGAAATAAGGAATAGCAAAGGGAAGAATTCACGGGTGGGAGTCGTCTATGGGCCCCCAAAGAGTTGCCTCAATGTAAGACAAGGTATAAATCAGGAAATAATGAAGGCGTGTAAGAAGGGCTCTTCAATTGTCATGGGAGATTTCAATTTGCATATTGACTGGACAAATCAGATTGGCAGGGGTAACATGGAAGATGAATTTGTGGAGTGCATCAGGGGCTGTTTCTTAGAACAATACATTGCAGAGCCTTCCCAGGAACAGGCTATTTTAGATCTAGTAATCTGTAATGAGGTAGGATTAATAAGAGATATCTTAGTTAAGGATCCTCTAGTGGATAGCGATCACAAAATGGTAGGATTTCAAATTCAGTTTGAGGGTGAGCAACTTGGGTCTCAAACCAGTGTCCTCAACTTAAATAAGGGCAATTCCAGAGGTATGAAGAAAGAGTTGTCGAGAGCGGGCTGGGAAATTAGACTAAGGGGAAGGTTAGTGGATGAGCAGTGGCAGACATTTAAGCAAATATTTCATAACGCTCAGCAAAAATTTATTCCAGTCAAGAAGGACTTGATGAGAAGGATGAACCACCCATGGTTAACAAAGGCAGTCAAGGAGAGTATCCAATCAAAAACTAAGGCATATAAAGCAGCGAAAACTAGTGGTAGGCCAGAGGATTGGGAATTTTTTACGAACTAGCAGTGGATGACTAAAAACTAATAAAGGGTGATAAAATTGATTATAAAAGTAAACTAGCAAGAAATGTAAAAACAAACAGCAAGAACTTCTATGGGTATATTAAAAGAAATAGGCTGGCTAAAGTGAGCATAGTACCCTTGGAGGATGCGACTGGAGAATTAATAGTGGGGAACAGTGAAATGGCAGATAATTTAAACCAATTTTTTGTATCAGTCTTCATGGCGGAGGACACTATAAGCATCCCAAATATATCAGATAAGCAAGGAGCTAATGGGAGGAAAGATCTTGTAACAGTCTCTATGACAAGGGACAAAGTATTTGACAAACTAATGGGACTAAAGGCAGACAAGTTGCCAGGCCCTGATGGCCTGCATCCAAGGGTTTTAAAGGAAATGGCTGCAGAGATGGTGGAGGCATTGGTCGAAATATTCCAGAACTCACTGGATTCCGGGAGGGTCCCAGCAGATTGGAAAACTGCTAATGTGAAGCCCCTGTTCAAGAAGGGAGGGAGACAAAAAGCAGGAAACTGTAGGCCAGTCAGCCTAATACCTATTGTTGAGAAAATGCTAGAGTTTTATTATTAAAGAAGAAATAGCAGGACATTTAGAAAAGCTCAACGCAATCAAACAGAGTCAATATGGTTTTGTGAAAGGGAAATCATGTTTGACAAATTTGCTAGAGTTCTTTGAGGATATAACAAACAGAGTTGATAAAGGGGAACCAATAGATGTAATGTATTTGGATTTCCAGAAGGCATTCAATAAGGTGCCACATAAAAGGTTAATGCACAAGGCAAGAGCTCATGGTATTGGGGGCAATGTATTAGCATGGATTGAGTATTGGTTAACACCCAAAGACAGAGAGTCAGGATTAATGGGTCTTTTTCAGGTTGGAAAGACGAAACTAGTAGAGTGCCACAAGGATCAGTCCTAGGGCCTCAATTATTTACTATCTATATTAATGAATTGGAGGAGAGGGCAGAGTGTAATGCATCCAAATATGCTGATGATACTAAAATAGATGGGAGGGCATGTTGTGATGAGGACATAAGGAATCTGCAAAAAAAAATTTAGAAAACATTTCCCCTCATGTAACTCTGCAACATGAGCAGGGACACGTTTTAATTCAAAATTAAATTTTTTATTTCATTTGCATTTGACTTTGGGAACCTCATCCTGCCCATGGGTGAGATTTAAAAAAAAATGCAAAGGCCGCTTGGCCTTTTCGCTTGCCAGTCAACCATTAGGTTGAATGGGCAGGGAAAAATTCAGCACAATTGATAATTTAATGGACTTAATAGGCCTTTTAATTGTTGGCGGGCGTGCTGCTGGCCCCGGTGCATGCTGGTCGACTGAACTATTGCAGGACAGTGCGTTGACGTCAGTATGCTTGGCCGACGTCATTTCACGCTCGGTCAGGACGGGCTTGTGCCTACCCATCGAGCTAGAAATCCTGCCCTGTGTGTCAGGCGTGTTTCAGTTGATAGCATTCTTGTCTCTGAGTCAGAAGATTGTAGCTTCAAGTCCCACCCTAGGACTTGAGCACAAAACTCAAGGCTAACATTCCAATGCAATACCAAGGGAGTGCTACACTTTCGGAGGTGAACGTCTTTTGGGTGAGATGTTAAACTGAGGCGTGGCCTGTCTTCTCAGGTGGATGTTAAAGATTGCATGCCACTATTTTGAAGAAGAACAGAGGTATAAACCTGGTGTTCTGGTCAATATTTATCCCCTAATCAACTTAAAGAAAAAATTATCTGGTCATTATCACTTTTTGTAGGAGTTTGCTGTGTGCAAATTGGTTGCCTTGTTTCCTATATTACAATAGTGATAATACTTCAAAAGTATTTAATTGGCTGTAACACACTTTGGGGTGTCCTGAGGTCAAACTGAGGTGCTGCCTTTTCTATTTTGTGAACCTTTTTAATTTGTTCCTGCAATACTGGCAAGGTCAGTATTTATTGCCCATCCCTAATTGCCCTTGTGCAGGTGGTGGTGAGCTGCTTAAAACTGAATGGCTTGCTAGCCTATTTCAGAGGGCAGTTAAAAATCAACCACGTTGGTGTGGGGCTGAAGTCAGATTGGGTAAGGATGACAGATTTCCTCCCCTGTAGGATATTAGTGAACCAGATGGTTTTTTTTTACAGCAATCCATTAGTTTCATGATTATTATTAATGTGACTAGTATTTTACTTATTAATTAATTGAATTTAAATTCTCCCAGCTGCAGTGGTGGGATTTGAACTTATGTCGTCAGGGCATTAGTCCAGGCCGGTATCCCCAAACCCCTGTGGCCTTCCACAGCACTGAACCTGCTTCCATCCAGGAAATAATTACTGCAGTTAAATTTTTATCTAAAATCTATCTTTTCACACTTACGGTTGAAGTCCATTTGCCCATTAGTCCATTTTATCTGATCAATTTCACTTAGTTTTTTTTTGGTCTCCTATAGAATTAACTTCTAGAGATAGCATAGTAAGTAGGAGCAGGAGTCAGCCATTCAGCCTCTCAGACCTGCCCCACCATTCAATAAGATCATGGCTGACTTGCCCCAGGCCTCAACACCTCTTTCGTGCCAGCTCCTCATAGTCCTCAACTCCCCAATATTTCAAAAATCTATCTACCTCCTTTTTAAATACTTTCAATGATCTAGCCTCCACAAATCTCTGATGCAGAGAATTCCAGACAGTCACTACCCTCTGAGAGAAGAAATTCCTTCGCATCTCAGTTTTAAATGAGTGTCCCCTTATTCTTTTACTATGTTCCCTAGTTCGAGACACCCCACTAGTGGAAACATCTTCGCAACATCTAACCTGTCAAGCCCCCTCAGAATCTTGTACATTTTAGTTAGATCACCCCTCATTCTTCCAAACTCTAATGTATAAAGGCCTGTTTAGCCATTCTTGATAAGTCAACTCTTCATCCTAGGAATCAGCCTAGTGAATCTCTTTTGAACTGCCTCAAATGCCAGTATATCCTTTCTTAAATACAGGGATCAAAGCTGTACACAGTCCTCCAGGTGCAGCCTCACCAACACCCTGTACATTTGTAACAAAACTTCCCTATTTTTAAACTCCAATACAGGCCAAAATTCCATTTCTCTTCTTAATTACGTGCTGCACCTGCATGCTAACTTTTTGTGTTTCATGCACAAGAACACCCAGATCCCTCTATGCTGCCCCTTTTTGGAGTATCTCTCCATTTAAATAATAGTCTGCCTTTTGATTCTTCTTACCAAAGTGCATGACCTCATACGTTTCTACATTAAACTCCATCTGCCAAGTTTTTGCCCACTCCCTCAACCTGTCTATATTCCCTTGCAGATTCCTTATGTCCTCAACACAACATGCCCTCCCGCCTATTTTTGTGTCATGAGCAAATTTGGATAAATTACACTCAGCCCCCTCCTCCAAGTCATTAATATAGATAGTAAATAATTGAGGCCCTAGGTCTGATCCTTGTGGCACTCCACTGGTTACATCTTTCTAACCTGAAAAAGACCCATTAATCCTGGCTCTCTGTCTTCTGTGTGTTGACCAATCCTCAATCCATGCTAATACATCTCCCCAATACCATGAGCTCTCAGCTTGTGCAATAACCTTTTATGTGGCACCTTATCGAATGCCTACTGGACATCCGAATACACTACATCTACTGGTTCCCCTTTATCAACTCTGTTATATTCTGAAAGAATTCTAGAAAATTTGTCAAACATGATTTCCTTTTCACAAAACCGTGTTGACTCTGTTTGATTGCGTTAAGCTTTTTTAAATGTCCTGCTATTCCTTCCTTAATAAAGGACTCTAGCATTTTCCCAACGATAAATGTTAGGCTTACTGGCCAATAGTTTCCTGCTTTTTGTCTCCCTCCCTTCTTGAACAGGGGCGTCACATTAACGGTTTTCCAATCTGCTGGGACCCTCCCGGAATCCAATGAGTTCTAGAATATTTCGACCAATGCCTCCACTATCCTTTAAAAACTTTGGATGTAGGCCATCAGGTCCTGGCGAATTGGCTGCCTTTAGTCCCAAAGATAAAAACAAAAAACAAAGAACTGCGGATGCTGGAAATCCAAAACAAAAACAGAATTACCTGGAAAAACTCAGCAAGTCTGGCAGCATCGGCGGAGAAGAAAAGAGTTGATGTTTCGAGTCCTCTGTCAAAGGGTCATGAGGACTCGAAACGTCAACTCTTTTCTTCTCCGCTGATGCTGCCAGACCTGCTGAGTTTTTCCAGGTAATTCTGTTTTTGTTTTGCTTTTAGTCCCATTAGTTTGTCAAATACTTTGTCCCTTGTGATAGAGACGGTTACAAGATCTTTTCTCCCATTAGCTCCTCGCTTATCTCATATATTTGGGATGTTTATAGTGTTCTCCACTGTGAAACTGCAAAATATTGGTTTAATTTATCCACCATTTCCCTGTTCCCCTTTATTAGTTCTCTAGTCTTATCTTCCAAGGGTCCTATGCCCACGTTAACCATTCTCTTTTTATATACTCATAGGAGCTCCTGCTATTTGCTTTTATATTTTTTGCCAATTTACTTTTATAATCAATTTTATCCCTCTTTATTGGCTTTTTAGTCATCCGCTGCTGGTTCCTAAAAAATTCCCAATCCTCTGGCCTACCAGTAGTTTTCGCCGCTTTGTATGCTTTTGTTTTTTATTGGATACTCTCCTTGACTGCCTTTGTTAACCATAGGTGGTTCATCTTTCTCATCGGGTCCTTTTTTTGACTGGGATAACTTTTTGATGAGTGTTATGAAATATTTGCTTAAATGTCTGCCACTGCTCATCCACTGACTTTCCCTTCAGTCAATTTTATCAGCTCACTTTAGACAACTCTTTCCTTGTACCTCTGTAATTGCCCTTATTTAAGCTGAGGACACTGGCTTGAGATCTGAGTTGCTCGCCCTCAAACTGAATTTGAAATTCTACCATGTTGTGATCGCTACCCACTAGAGGATCTTTAACTAAGATAGCTCTTATTAATCCTACCTCATTACAGATTACTAGATCTAAAATAGCCTTTTCCTGGATAGGTTGTGAAACATATTGTTCTAAGAAACAATCCCAGATGCACTCTACAAATTCGTCTTCCATGTTACCCCTGTCAATCTGATTTGTCCAGTCATTATGTAGATTGAAATCACCCATGACAATTGTAGCACCCTTCTTGCACACTTCCATTATTTCCCGATTAATACTTTGTCCTACAGTGAAGCAACTCTTCGGGGGCCTATAGACGACTCTCACACCTGAATTCTTCCCCTTGCTATTCCTTATTTCTACCCAAACTGATTCCACATCATGATCTATTGCACCTATATCACTACTTAACACCACACTGATACCTTCCTTTATTAACAAAGCTACCCCACCTCCTTTTCCTTTATGCCTATTTTTCCAGAACGTTGAATACCCTTGAATATGGAGTTCCCAGTCTTGGTCACCCCTCAACCATGTCTCTGTAATAGCTATCAAGTCATATTCATTTATTTCTATTTGTGCCATCAGCTCATCTATCTTGTTACATGCATTCAGATACAGAGCCTTAAGCTTTGGCTTTATACCATTATTACTCATTCTAGTTCTGATTTCTGTTGCACTCTTCTGCTTATATTTTCTGCCCCTTCCTGTCACACTTTGATTATCATTTGCCTCTTCACTACCCTGCACCTCTGCTGTCTCGTTTTTTTTTTAAACTTCCCTTCAATAGAACCCTCCCCACCACTAATTAGTTTAAAGCCCTATTTACAAACTTAGAGATATGGTTCACCAGGACACTGGTCCCAGCATGGTTCAAATGAAGCCCACCCCAATGGAACAGCTCTCTTCTTTCCCAGTACTGGTGCCAGTGCCCCATGAATTGGAACCCATTTCTTCCACAACAATCGTTGAGCTACGCATTTCCCTCTCTAATCTTATTTGCCCTATACCAATTTGCACATGGCTCAGGTAATAATTCAGAGATTAGGCGTGAGCTGCTCGTAGTCCCTCAGCAGAACCTCTTTCCTAGTCCTTCCTATATTATTGGTACCTACGTGGGCCACAACGACTGGATCCTTCCCTCCCACTCCAAGTTCCTCTCCAGCCCTGAAGATACGTCTTAACCTTGGCACCAGGTAGGCAACACAGCCTTCGGGACTCTCTGTCTTTGCTGCAGAGAACAGTATCTATTTCCCTAACTATGCTATCCCCTATTACTACTACATTTCTATTTTCTCCCCCACTTGAATGGCATTCTGTACCATGGTGCTGTGGTCAGTTTGCTCATCCTCCCTGCAGTCTGTGCACTCGTCCATACCGGGAGCAAGAACTTCATTCCTATTGGATAAGTGCACTGGCTGAGGCTCCTCCAAAGCTAAATTTTGAATCCCCATAGCTGCCTCACTGGCAGTCACACTCTTCTGTCCCTGACTACGGTCCAAATTTGATGTAATTATTCTAAAGGGTGTGACTGTCTCCTGAAACACTATCCGGGTAACTCTCCCCCTTCCTGACGTGTCGCAGTGTCCGCACTTCAGACTCCAGCTCATCAATTCTGACCCTAAGTTCCTCAAGCAGCCAAAGCTTGCTGCAGATGTGGTCACTGTGAATCAGACTGGTGTCCACCTGCCCCACATACTACAGCTGCAACACTACACCTGCCCAGCCACCTCTATTCTATTTAATTAATTAATTTGGATGTTAAATATTTTAAAAGTGAATTTCTTAACAGTTCTCTTCAGCTGTAATAATGTCTCTTGATTTAAACCACTTGGCCAATCAAAAGAAACATGGAAGAGATACCCACCAATCACCTACCTGTTTTCCTGTGACAGCACACTTCAGCCCTTACAGGTAGAAACAGGTTGAAGGGTCTCTCTGCCGCCGGTTTTTATCTCCCGCCGCCACTGCCCTTCTCACATAGTTCCACTTTCCATGTGCTGGGTCTTCCTCTCTACTGCTATTTTTTATCTCCTGCTGCCACTGCCCTTCCCACACAGGTCACTCTCTTGCATTTTCTGTTGCTTTACATTAGGATGCTGCCTGGTATGAGGAAATGCAAATATGAAGAAAGACTTGAAAAAATGATTTTCTTTTGTGCAGAATTCAAAATAATATAATGGAAGTACTTAAATTAGAAAGGATGGGACAAGATAGCTAGATGTGGATACTTTCCGGTAGTTGTAGGGTCAGGAACAATGGGATAGCATTATTATTACTACGTTGCCTCTATGTTTAGGGAAAGGCTACATTTGGTGTTGTACAGCTGCAGAGGATGCACTGTGCACACACACATGGTTACAGTGCCTGTGACATCAAAGTCAGTGATGTCCAAGGCAACTGCCTGCATTAAAGATGGGACAGATCTGCGCAGAGTCCTCCCAGGCATGTGAAAAAGAGTTTGGAGGACTGAAAAGGGAGGGCACTTCTTGACAGGGCATGCCCTTGTTGACATTGTGGCTGGTGGGCATACTGCTTTGGCAGCAACGATGGTCAAGTTTTATATCTGTCACTTTGCTTCTAGATAGTGAATTCACTGTAAAAATGTTAGTTTTGAACGGAGGTTATTTCTCACCAACTGATGTCAAAGCATTTGGTTTTCCTGGCCTACATAGGGATCTGCAATGGAGCCTTAGTGGCTGCATTACAAAAAGTTTAAATCCAAGTTCCATTCAATTACAACAAAACAGGAAGCTCCAGTTTGAAACCTAACGTATGATCTCAGTCTGGTGGCAATGTGGTTACACAGGGCCCAGTTGATAGCGGATTGATACTTGTTTTCAGAAACAAAACTCATTTAAGGTTATTGCTTGATTGAGAGTTGCTTGGGTTATGTGCATTAGCCTGCATTCAGCTTGACTGCAATTCTCTGCCCAGTGGAATTAGTCACTAACAGGGCAAAAGTGTGCAGAAGCTGAAGAATACGAGCCCATCAGATATGCAATAAAGGAAGCACAAGTTGAGGAAAGAAGGAAATGAAGGAACTTTTAAAAATGACAGGAAGGAGTGGATGGGGAGTTCATGCATATTGCTCATACTGAAGCTCCTGTTAAATTGTTCCCTTTTTAAAAATAGATCAAAAATAGTTAAATAGATCAATAGTAAAAAAACAATTTTAAAACAACACTTCTATTTCTTCCTCTAAAAAGCTGGTAATAAATTTTGGACTGAGATCTCTGAGCGTCTCATATTTGGAACATTTTGGATCAAGTTGGATTATTAACAGTTGGGATCAATTTAGACTTCAGATAATCTTACAAGATAGATCATGCTAGGCAACATGGGAAGGGGATTGGGTCTTAGGGATGATGATAGACTGGATCGGGGTGTCACGGGGGAATGGACTCTTCAGAGTGCTGAAAAGAGAAGAGAACGTGTGCTTGGTGATGGCATCGTGCTGGTAGAGGATATGTGGGATGGAAGGTGAGGAGCAGGAAAACTTTTTCGTGGTTTTGGGTTGCAAAGTCAGGTCCAAGATGATGGAAGGGATGGTGTTGGACAGTTAGCATTGCATTATCACAATGTAGAGGATGACAGTGAGACAATGTCAGCACGTTAGCAGGTTCTGTGACAGTGAGAGTTGGCCATGAGAGGACAGAAAAGTTCAGAGGGACTCTTTCTCTGCACTCTTGGTAACAGTCTAATCATTTTGCAACAGTGGAGGGGCCAAGAGAAGTGTGAATATTTATGCCTGGCTTTCAAATGATGTCATTGAGGAGCAACATGTAGATGAGAAATAGGAGGGGGTCAAGGGCAGATCCCTGGGGAACAGCAGAGGTAACAATGTGGGAAGAGAGAAGTGATGCCATTGCGAGTGACACTCTGGCTTCATTCAGATGGATTTGAATGGAAGTAGGTGAGTGCAGACCCGCCCAACTGCAGATGAACACCAGTTAGTGTTTACAAGGAGGGAGAGATTAAAGGAACATAAGAGAGCAGTGAAATCAGAGGAGAGGGAGCATGATGAGTTGAGAGGGGAGTTGAGATGACTGAGGATGTGAAGTCACTCAAAATAGAGGCTGAGAGAGGAAAGTAGTGAAAACAGATCAGTGACAAAAAGCATACATGTCTGAAACCTTCTGCCCAACTGCCCTTGATGAGCGAGAGATTGGAGTTAGTGAGATGCCTGAGTAATACACCTTATGCTCCATTTCACTCCCTTGGTCACAGTGTGGTGTAATGGAATACAATTGGCTGTTATTGAATGTGCTTCTTGTGCTGTGGTTTAGATATTGTTAGCAGAACGAAACCAGGGACACACTTTGGTATCAAAATAAGATTATTTTACCGTCTTTCACAGCTGGATTCAAAAGCAGCATTTTTTTTCAACAATAAAACAACTTGTGTTTACATAGCCACTTTTATTGCAATCAGACATCTCAAGAGGCTTCACAGAAGGCTCTGAAAGTTAAATTTCACTTCCCGTCACTAACATTAGTCAGAAAGGCAGGTTATGCGGAATATTTTGAATGAGGGAAAAGGCATG
This sequence comes from Carcharodon carcharias, assembly GCF_017639515.1. Classification (NCBI taxonomy): domain Eukaryota; kingdom Metazoa; phylum Chordata; class Chondrichthyes; order Lamniformes; family Lamnidae; genus Carcharodon; species Carcharodon carcharias. Next base: position 73,384,041 of record NC_054470.1, read on the forward strand.
GAGGGGCTTGCCAAGAGAAATATTGTTGATTGAGGCACAATGATGACAATGGCCATGGCACATGAGGCTCACACTGACATGTGTGGTAGTCCACTGCAGGTGGGAAGCAGCAAAGGTGGAGCCAGCGAGAGCATCAACATTCACGCTTCATGCAAGAAATCATGGGCTCTGTACTTGGATGACTGGGCATCATGCTTATGTGGCAAAAGTTGCACTTTTTTAAGCTTTTTTGTTTGAATGTTTCACAGGTGTTTGATCCCTTTGGCTATTCCCATGATCCCATGATTGCAAAAGGGGGAACTCCATATAAAACACTTTTACTTTTCATCCATTGTGCAATACCTTCTCAGCTAGCACCTGACATGCTGCCTCATCTCCCAATTCCTGCATTCCCCTCTGCCATGGGTGCAAGTGGACCTCACATGCTGCAAAACACAGAGGTCATTCACCAAAAGCAATTCAGGTGTCAAAGCAGTCGCCTGAACAGCCTCCCTTTATCTCTATTGAAGCCACATGAGACGCACCACACAGATGTGATATTAAGCAAAAGTTCAAGAAATTGTAATTTACTCAGCTTCTGCACATGGTTGTTTGACAAAATGTTACGTTGTTATGTTACTTATTTTTATTATACCACATAAAATTGATTAACATCTCTTCCACACATTGTCCATTATTGTGTACTGAGTATCAATGTGCCCTTTCACTTATTTCATGATGAATGCCAATACATGGGTGGATGTACAATGGGACAATGAGTGATTGAAGGGCTGTTTAGTGCAAAAAGAAGGAAGGTGGTCCTGGTAATGGAAGTGGGCCTTAGGATTTCATTTTTTCTGTCTCAGACTAGGTGAAGCTTCATGATATTAGGGCACCTCTTGCATCTCAGGCAACAATGTAAGTGGCTGGTCTGGTCGGGTGTCTCACTTTCATCTCCTTCTACTCCTCCTGTATGCTCTCCACATGCAAAAATGGGTGATGAATCCCTTAATCCTTCTCAAGCTGCAACCTTTTTTGCTGCAGATTGTTGTACAGGACACAACTATTGCTTTGGGCACTCTGGCTGGGAGTACTGAAAGGGGCCTCCAGATCTATTTAGGCACCTGAAATGCATCTTCAACATTCCAATGGCTTGCTCGATGAAATACTTGGTGGTCATCTGGCTCCCATTGTCGAACTCTGTGCATCAACAGCGGGGTTCCTCAAAATTGTCATGAGCTAAGTTTGAATCAGCCTAGCTGTGTTTTGATGAATGAATATTCCTTCTGGTTTATTAAAATATTTGGTTGCTGAGACGGTGCTCAGATTGAGACGTGTGTGCATTCGAAGGCAATCTGTACATGGGGGAATCCAACCTGGGAAGCGAATCTCAGTGCCTGCACATTCTGGCTATTGTCATCAGAGGGGAATTTACATAATTGCTTGCCCTGGCAAAAAAAACATCCATCACTGGCCTTTTGCATTTTTGTGCAGTGGACTGTGAGATCCTTGGAATGACTCCACTAGCACCCTGGAAGGAACCAGAAGCAACAAGGCTGAGGGGGGCAGTCACTTACACAGCTACTGGTAATATGTGTTCACTAAGTTCAGCAGGGAGCAAGTCTTCTAGAATATTGCGCAGATGTCTGTCACCACCTGACCTTAGACTGCGGAAGGACTGCTCTTCAGAATGGTCAAGAAAGCTCAGGCACCATAATTTGGACACTGTTGTGTCCCGAGGGTCTACTCAACATTTCACCTGTTCCATGATAAATGTCAATACATGAAAGGACCCATTGGACAGATGAATGAATGTTAGAAGGACTGTTTATTGCAAAGGGAGGGATGGTGGTGGCTGATCACAGGATTTAATTTCTTATATTTTGCTGTGGAAGTCAATACTAAGTGAACCTTTGAGATATTGGTGGAATTTTCCCAGAATTGCATTAAGTATAATGGGCGGGTAAAATGGAATCCTACCTGCCAACAAAAATGGCAGGTTTTCACGCCGTATCGTCCCACGCCCGCCTCATTATTTATTCATTCCCAGGAAATGCGCAGTTTCCACGGTGGGCGGGCTCTCATTCGCTTGCTCGCCATCACCCCGCTGTTGCATCTCGCTGTCCGCCATCTATAAGGGGCAGCTGCCAGCAAAGCGCTCATTGCCACCAGTCACCACTGCTGCTTGGGAGATATGGCCAGCAAAAAGAAAAAAGACTGCAGCACCCTGCTTCAATGACAAGCCCCTCGAGCGACTGCTGGATGCCGTGGAGGCCCGCTGGGATGTGTTCTATCCCCACTCTGGCTGCAGGATGGGCAGCAATGTCACCAACCCGGCATGGGAGGCGGTGACAGTGGTGGTCAGCGCAAATGCCCTGAAGAGGAGGACAGGCATCCAGTGCCGCAAAAGGATGAATGATCTCTTCTGTTCCGCCAGGGTAAGTCACTCTTTTCATCACTCCCAACTCACACACTCACAAACCCATCACACATCCACAGGGTCCTCACTCACTGCCAGTGCAAGGGACATCACCATTCACTCTTTCACACACACCATCATTGTCCTCATCCTGTCCAAGGGACTACTCACTACCCACACAGGCCAGGCATACTTATTATCTGGCTCAGCAGGCATCCTGATGCACTCTCCCCATCTCTATCCATGCAGGAAAAACTGGCACACAGCAGGCAGGTCAAAGTTCTGACAGAATTCGAAAACAGAGTCATCCAGTTGGCCGGCGATGACCGGGACCAGTCCTGTGTTGACAGTGAGGTTGGCGCTGCTCTACCAAGTGAGTATCCAGCAGTGCAACATCCATCAGACAACTATGCTGTGAGTGATGTGTCCTGTTTCACAGGCCACTGCCATGCACTAATTATCTCCCCTTACTTCTGCAGGCACATCTGGGAAACAGCCGACAGAGTCAATGACACAAAGCTTCCAATCAAGCCCCCAAGAAACCTCTGTAGGGGAATCTGAAGGCACCCTCCCTGGAGTACTCACCCACAGCCTCCACCAGCGCAGAGACACACACCTCAGTGGGACCTAGCTTTAGAGTAGCCTTGGGATCACAACTTGGTGAGCACATCACACTGTCTGATCCACAGCAGGTGGAGGCAGGGACTTCCCAGGTCCCCGGCACTCACAGGACTGCTGGAGGCCAGAATGTTGCTGAGTCTGAGTCAGAGGACGAGCTTTTGGACTCGGTCATGTCACAGTTGCTGGAGTTGCAAAGGCAAGCTCAGGAACATCAGGAAGGGATGTCCACTGCACTCCTCAGATTGCAAGGCACAATAGAGAAGTCCATCCGTCTTCAGGCTGAGGTGATAGTACCAGCATTGCAACGCATGAAGTCAACACTGGTAGGATGGCAGCCGCCATGGAGATCTTGGTCCAAGGATGTCACTCCCGTACTGCTGCGCAGGCTTAACTCCATCACTGATGCCATAGTTGGCTTCCAACTGTGTGTACGTGAGAGGTATGCAGGGCAGCTCGATGTCACTCCAGCTACCCCTTCCGCTCACGGAGTCAGCCAGGGGCCCTCGGGCACCCACAGGGAGGAGGATCAGCAGGTGCATGCTCCAGGGCCATCCACTTAGGTGACTCTGGGAGTCACCAGCTCATCCAAATCCCCTCTTCCTCTGATCTCTGCAGTTCCAGCCTGCAGTGAAAGGCTGAGGAGGGTACCACTGCCGCACAGCAAGACCCCGAAAGCAGGCCGGGACCCACCAAGTCTTGGCCTTCTAGAGTATGCCTGCCAAAGTCATCACAGACAGGGCATCACAGTCAACAGGCTGCCTCCACCTCTGTTGTAGATGTCTGGACATAGCGGCAGTGTTAGGAATGTTAGGTAAAAGTAGTTGCACAGCTTGGGCATGGGTGTTGATCACTTCTACATACTGTTCACTATTGTTAATAAACTTCGACGAGTGTTCTCCTGCCTGTGGCTCCTGCTCTGACGAGCAGTGTTCGTGTTACTCAGATGTGAAACCTTTCTGCACAAGATAAAAGGCAGGTGTCACAGTCCAGGGCCTCTGCCCTGTGCTCTGTGCAGCCTTCAGACCACAGTGATGGTCCAGCCTTATACTCCCTGTAAACATTACTGATACCTGAACTTCGGCGGTGCTGGTCATTGCTGCTAGAATGTAGTGGGCAGGTGCCATAGAGTTCCCATAGAGTTCTCTCATACTCTCTGTGTGCTCTCAGCACCTTTAAGGTAGAGCTGGACCCCATCACACCAGCATCTGTGACCAGTGATGCTGTGCACCAGCTCCTGAAGGGCTGAGGTCCTGAAGGTGGACACAGCATCAGATGCATCTAGTTTTATGGCTGCATCTCTGAGATGGCTCTGATCATGGAGCGCAAGCGAGCTGCCCTCAGCCAGACAGGAGTCAGACATTCTCAGAGGCTATGTGAAGATCTATGGAGTGTCCTCATTGCACGTCGTCATCATCCTCCTGCGATCGAGCAACTATTAGGGCCTCCCCTGCTTCTCCATGACAGAAGAGGGTATTAGCACTACCATAAGCCAGACTGGAGTCAAATGTTTATAACTGCGATATGAGGATCTACGGGGACACCTCACTGCATGTTGTCGTCATCCATCACAAATCTGGCAGCTATGAGGGCCTCCCGAGTGTGCCTGCCTCATCCCCGTCGTCGTCACCACTGAGGATCCCTTCACCTTCATCCCAGTAGGTGTCCTCCTCATCGGAGGAGATGTACAGCTTCTCCATCTCCTCCTCAGCCAGCTCCTCTCCCCGTTTCAGCACCAGGTTGTATAGGGCACAGCAGACAACGACGATGCGTGACACTCTCTGCGGACTGTATTGCAGGGCTCCACCAGACCAGTCCAGGCACCGGAACCACATCTTCAGCGTCCCGATGGTCTGCTCCACCAAGTTATGAGCTGCTGCATGAGCCTCATTATAGTATCATTCTGCTGCAGTCTGAGGCTGCCGCATGGGTGTCTCAGCCATGGTCTCTGCAGGTAGTCATTGTCCCCAAGGAGCCAACCCTGTAGTCTCTGTGGACCCTGGACTGCAGGGATCTGCGAGTGACTCAGGATGTAGGCGACGTGCACACTCCCTGAAAACTGTGCGCATATCTGCAGGATGCGTTTCTGATGGTCGCATATCAGCTGCACATTCAATGAGTGGAAGCCCTTGGGATTCATGAAGTCCACTGAGTGTAGCTACGGAGACCTGAGCATCACATGAGTCTAGTCAATCAAACCCTGCACCTGTGGGAATCCTGGGATCAGGGCAAACCCAATGGCTCTTGCATCCTGGCTGTCCCGGTCCTAGGTGAAATGTACAAAGTTGTGTGCCATGGAGAAGATGGTATCCGTGACCTTGTGGGTGGTGGATTGTGAAATCCCACGGAGGTCACCTGTGGAGCCCTGAAAGGAGCCACTGGCATAGAAATTGAGCGCCGTGGTCACTTTCACAGCCACTGGCAGTGGATGCCCTCCATGTCCCCTTGGCGTCAAGTCCTGAAGTAAATGGCAAATGTGAGTCACCAGGTCCCTAGACATGCACAGTCATCGGCGACACTGGTTCTCAGTCATCCGCAGGAATGATAGGCGGCGTCTATAGACCCTGGGTGTCGCTAGGCGCCGACCAGCCACGGCTCGCTGTCACTCCAGGGGAGTGTGTGCGGGAGCCCCTGCTGCCCCCTTCCTCATGATGCTTCTGCCTTTGCGAAGCCAGAGCCTCAGTCGCTCTCTCCTCCGTCTTCTACAGTCTCTGTAGGTAATCAGGCATATAGCTAGGTCACCAGGATCCATGATCCTGACATGGTCCTCCTGCAGTATGAAAGAGAGAGAGACATGGTTATCATGGCTGTACTTAGCACCTTTCTTGGCCCTATGTGACTGCTCCTCTATGCTTCCTGGAGAATGCTGGTCACCCCTTGCATGGCAAGAGATGAGTGCACTGCATGGCTGCTCTGTCAATCTGCGACATGGGGAACACTGGTTCAGACTGGGATGGTGAAATTGCAAGGGGCTGTGAGCGCCTCCAGCAGTGACTGCTACATGGCCAGCGTTGGCGAGGAGATTGTACAATGTGTGCAGTCCAACTGCTCCACCGTCCAATAAAGTGGTGGCCGTCTCGAAGTCTGTGCCGGGGGGTTGGGGAGCAGGGCAGGGGTGGGTAAGGTATTGAGTGCTTGGTGGCCCTTTGGTGCCTCTGCAATGCTTGTATGGGCGGGCAGGCTAGGAGCCTGACACCAATTATATCATTGTGGCTGCGCCTGAACTGTTTCAGTTGTAGAGGCATGGCCAGCTTATACAGCCTAATGCGTGGCCACTTCCCTCACTTACACTGTCCCCCACCTCAATTGCCTGTGTGCGGGATGCAGCGCCAGGGCAGCACTTAACCATTCCCCACCCCCCAACACCAACGGTTGCCTTCAAGGCTGGCTGGTACTTGCCCTCGGACACCTCCCGACACATAGCAGTCACCTCCAGGACCATACATCAGTTTCCCCCACCCACTGGTGCCCCGAGGCCTGTAAACAACGGGTGAGCTGTGGAGAACGCTGCTGCTCACTCACCTTAGTTTCCCCAAAGTGAAGGCCGCCAAGTGCATGTCGCCTCCGTGCTGTTGTGAAACATGTCAACATGCTTTCCCACCAACATGGATGGACGATACAGCGGGGTTCCAAGAGCTGGCAGGATGGCCTTTTAATTATATGCTGAGGTATTACAATTAGCTCCTTGCCAACTGTTGGCGGGAAACGCGGCCCGCCATCGGCGGACTGAGCGGACAATCGTGACCTGCCTTCATGCTGTCGTGAAGCAGGTCACACCATATTTTCCATGCCCGCTGCCAGTGGGCTCGGAAAATTCCACTCATTAGGGCATCCTCGGAATCCCAAGAAGCAAGGAAAGCAGCTGGCCTGGTAATGGATGCCCCATCTTCATGCTTCCGCTCCGCCTCCGTGTTTTCCTCATCAAAGGATGAGTAATGAGTTCCTTTGTCCTCCTCCACCTGCAATCCTCTCTGCTATATAATGTTGTGAAGGACACCACGCTCATTCTCGACATCCTCACTGGCCCAGTATTGATGACTTACTGTATATCACACCTGGAGGTCATGGGTTCTTTTTGCAACATTCCTCCCCCTCATTGTTGGTGTTCCTCATAAGTCTCATAAGTCAATTTTGAAGGGATTATCTTTTGTCTTCTATGAACTAGCCCTTAAGTCTGCTTCCTAGAATTAAGTAGAGACAGGAGAAATTATCACGGGCATGAGGAAGTGGCAGAGAATTTGAACAAATATTTTGTGTCTGTCTTCACAGCAGAAGACATGAGTTACGTACCAGAAATAGAGGTTAAGTTAAGGGCTAATAAGGGCTAAAAAGAAATTAATGTAATTAATATCATGTAGAGACCAGTAATGTTTTAATTATTTTTTTGGGAATCCAAAACCCAAGCATTTCACAGAAATCACAGAATCAAAAAATTGTTATAGTGCAGAAGGAGGACATTTGAATTATTGTGTCTGCACCAGCTCTCCAAATGAGCATCTCACTTGATGCCATTTCCCCACCTTCTCCCTGTAACCATGCACATTCTTCCTTTTCAGATAACAGTCTAATTCCCTTTTGAACATTTCAGTTGATTCTGCCTCCACCATACTCTCAAGCAGTGCACTCCAAACCTTAATCACTCGCTGTGTGAAAAAGTTTTCCCTCATGTCACTTTTGTTTCTATTACTAATTACTTTAAATCTGTGCCCTCTCGTTCTTGATCTTTACACAAGTGGGAACAGTTTCTTCCTATCTACTCTGTTGAGACCCCTCATAGCTTTAAATATCTCTATCAAATCTCATCTCAACTTTCTTTTCTCTTAGGATAACAGTCCTAACTTCTCCAATCTATCTTCATAGCTGAAATAAAAGAACAAAGCCACAAAGCTCACTGTTTAAAACAAAACAATTTTACTGTATAAAAATTTAAAAAATTAATACTAATTACACTCTATCTTAAAGAGTCAGTTACACTAAAGATATTAAAAATACAATGAATACAGTTACTTATACTCTAAACCAAACTTCTTGACTCAAATTTTCTTCTATGCCCATTTGACTTACACCTCAAAAAACTTAAGTCAGATACTTATCAGAACTTGGCAGTTTAATCATTTGATCTGAGTACTGTTTCAAGAATTTGTGTAAGGGTTGAGAATTTTTGGGCCTTCTACTTATTTCTGGTAAGGATGTCCCTTCAAATCTCCTCCAAACTGTCCCAAGATTGTATACTCTCAGATCAACACAGGCGTTGCTAACATCTTAAGTGTAGTTACATCAGTTCAGGACTCTCCTGCTTCTAATGTTCTTTAACTCTGGTGCCTTGTATCTAGGAACTCTCTTGCTTTTCAGCTTGGCTATCCCAGAAGTCCAACTCACTGGTGGTACAGTCCTTCAGCTACCAAGGTTTTAACAACTGTTAGCCAGAACACCAAGTTTCAACTGAATTGTGCTCAAGATGGTTGTTTCCTGCAGCCAGCTCGTTCTAAACTAAACTACTTGAAAAAGTGAACTGCACACAGGAATCTAATCCTCAATGTAAATTTTGTTTACCTTTTTATCCTGTTATCTCCCAGGCAACTTGGTTACATGATCAGTTACTGAAGTAAATTGTTTTTTACAAACAATCATCTTCCAGAGAAATAAAAACAGAAAATGTGGAAAAACTCAGCAGGTTTGACAGCAACTGTGGAGAGAAAAACAAAGTTAATATTTTGAGTCTGTATGACCCCTCTTCAGAGCTATAGAGAAGTAGAAATGTGATTAAATCAAATTTCTAGCATTTTTCCAGCATTTTCTGTTTTTATTTCAGATTTCGAGCATCCGCAGTATTTTGCTTGTATCTTCTAGAGAAACCTAATTCTTCAAGGGACCATCACTGCAACTAAAAATATAGATTGAAATCCCCCAAAATCACATGGTCCATCACAATCAGCACAGAAAATGTATTGAGAAACTCAAGGGACTAAAATCTGACAAACCCCCAAGACCTGATGGCCTACTTCCTAAAATTCTAAGACATAGATTCAGAAATAGTGGATGTTCTGTCCATGATTTTCTAAAATTAGAAATTAGAAAATATAACATCAGTATTCAAGAAGGAAGGGTGAGAGAAAATAGGGAACTACAGCCAGTTAGCCTGACATTAGTCATTGGGAAAGTGCTAGAGTCAATTATTAAGGAAGTCTTAACAATGTATTTAGAAAATCACATCATGATTACAAGAAGTCAACATAGTTTTACAAAAGGGAAATCCTGTTTGACAAATTTATTAGTGTTTTTTGAGGATGTAATTTGTAGGGTAGATAAAGGAGAACCAGTAGATGTAGTATACTTGAATTTGCAAAAGACATGTGATAAGGTGCCGCACAAAAGGTTAGTATACAAAATAAGGAACCATGGAGTTGAGGATGATATATTAACATGGATAGAGAGTTGGTTAATGTACAGGAAGCAGGAATAAATGGGGTATTTTCAAGTTTGCAGGCTGTGAATACTGCAAGGATCAGTGCTGGGCCTCAGCTATTTACAATCTAATTAGTGATTTAGATGAAGATACAGAGAGTAACATATCTAGTTTTGCTGACAAAACATAGCTATGTGGGAATGCATGCTGTAAGGACACATAGGCTGTAAAGACATATAGACAAGTTAAGTGAGTGGGCAACAAGGTGGCAGATGGAGTTTGGTGTGTGTAAGTGTGAGGTTATTCACTTTGGTCGTAAGAATAGAAAAGTAGAATATATTTTAAAAGATGCAAAATTTGAAAATATTGATGTTCAGAGAGACTTGGGTGTGCTCATACAAGGAACACAAAAAGTTAGCATGCAGGTACAGTAAGAAATAAGGAAGGCGGTTGGTATGTTGGCCTTTATTGCAAGGAGATTAGAGCACAAGAATAAAAAATACTTGCTACAGTTGTACAGGGCTTTGGTGAGATCACACTTGGAATACTGTGTGCTATTTTGATCTCCATATATAAGGAAGAATATACTTGCATTGGAGGCAGTACAGTGCGGGTCGCTAGATTGATCCCTGGGATGAGAGAGTTGTCCTATGATGTGAGGCTGAGTAAATTGGGCCTATATTCTCTGGAGTTTAGAAGAATGAGTGGTGATCTCAATGAAACACTAAAGATCATGAAGGGGCTTGACAAAGTAGATACTAATACATTGGGCGGGATTTTCTACATCCGCCTGCCGCTGGGATCGTCACGTCCCACCGCAAGTCAATGGACTTCTGTCTAGGGCGCCGCCTTGCCTGCGGCAGGCCTTGCCCGCAACGGGGCCAGAAAATCCCGGCTATTGTTTCCCCTGGCTGGGGAATCTAGGACAAGAGGGCACGGTGTCAGGGCAAAGGGCTGATCATTTAGGACTGAGATGAGGAGAAATTTCTTCACTCAAAGGGTTGTGAATCTTTGGAATTCTCTGCCCTAGAGGGTTGTGGATATGCCATCATTGAATATATTTAAGGCTGAGATAGACAGATTTCTGGTCTCTCAGGGAATCAAAGGATATGAGGAGCAGGCGGGAAGGTAGAGTTGAAGCCCAAGATCAACCATGATCATACTGCATGATGAGCAGGCTCAACAGCAGTAATGTATTTTTCTCCTCCTATTTCTTGTGCTCTTGTGGAAAGTTGGACTGCCTCAGTATGATTGCATCATGACAGCTCCCAGAAAATCTGGTACAGACCTGCATGAACCTCTTCTTCTGGTTGCACACTATGTGTGCGTTGATGGAATATCTCTTGCCGTTTATAAAAATTTCTAGTTGCTATAGTGGGGCACAGATTGCCATGTGTGTGCTGTTGATGGCAACCTGCATCTGTGGGAATGCAGCCAGAGTGCCTGTTCATTCTGGCTACTATCATCACAGGGAAAGTTTAATCAATTGCCTGCTCTGGCAAACAATCAATTAATCATCTGCCTTATACATTTATCTGCAGTGGGCTGCGAGATCCTCAATATATTCCGGTAGTGCCCTGCAAGGATTGAAAGGCCAACAACTGAGGATGATGTCCACTTAAAAGCCACTGGTAATGTATGGCTGCCAAGTAGACATAGCTAAGCAATCCCGCAACCAAATGATCAAATGTAAGCTTTGCACTCCTGCTACAACCAGTCATGAATAGTGGTGGACAATTAAACTATGGAGGAGAAGGCTCCACAAATGTCCCCATCCTCAATGATGGGCGAGCCCAGAACTTCAGTGCAAAAGATAAGAACATAAGAAACAGGAACAGGAGTAGGCCATTCAGCCCCTCGAGCCCACTCCACCATGCTAATCTTCTACTTCAACACTACTTTCCTGCACTATCCCTGTTTCCCTGATGTTTTTAAAATGTAGAAATTTATTGATCTCAGTGTTGAAGATACTCAATGACTGAGCCTCTTCTACAGTGGACAGAGAATTCCAAAGATTCACCACCCTCTGAGTGAAGGAATTCCTCCTCATCTCAGTCCTAAATGGCCCCTAATTCCGAGTGCCCCTGGTTCTATATCTCCCCAATACCACCACCACCACCCACCCCCACCACAGCCAGGGGAAATATCCTTCCTGCATCTACTCTGTCGAACTCTGTAAGAGGTTTGTCTGTTTGAATAAGACCACCTCCAGAGAATAAAGGCCCTGTCCATTTAACCTTTCCTCATTGGAGAATCCCTCCATCCTAGCAATTAGTTTGGTAAACCTTCGGTGCAGTCCCACAATGGCAAGTACATCTTTCCTTAGGTAAGGAAACCAAGATTGCACACAACACGCCAGGTGTGGTCTCACCAAGGCTCCATATAATTGCAGTAAGACATCTTTACACCTATACTCAAATCCTCTTGCTATAAAGGCCAGCATACCATTTACCTTCATAAATGCTTGCTGTACCTGCAGGTTAGCTTTCAGTGACTCATGAACAAAGACATCCAAGTCCCTTTGAAGTTCAGCACTTCCCACCCCCTCTGTATACTCTGTATTTCTGTTTTTCCTACCAAAGTGGGTAACCTCACATTTCCTCATTGTATTTCATCTGCCAAATTTTGTCCACTCACTTAGTCTCTCCAAATCACCTTGAAGCGTCTTTGCATCCTCTTCACAACTTACACTTCTACTTAATTCTGTGTCATCAGCAAATTTTGAAATATTACATTAAAACCCTACATCAAAATCATTGATAGAGATTGTCAATAGCTGGGGCCCAAGCACCGATCCTTGCAGGACTCCACTAGTCACCGTCTGCAACCTGAAAATTACTCATTTATTCCTACTCTCTGTTTTCTGTCCATTAACCAGTTCTCAATCCATGCCAGTGTATTCCCCCCAGTCTCATGTACTCTAATATTGTTTACTAACCTCTTGTGTGGGAACTTATCAAACGCTTTTGAAAATCTAAATATACAACACCAGTTCCCCTTATCTACTCCGTTAGTTAAAACCTCAAAAAACTCCAACAAGTTTGCTGAACATGATTTTCCTTTCATAAATCCAAGCTGACTCTGCCCAATCTTACCATTATTTTCTAAGTGTCCTGAAGCATTTGACTAAGTCCGAGGCATTTGTAAACATCTTCAGCCAGAAGTGCCGAGTGGATGATCCATCTTGTCCTCCTCCGGATGTTTCCAGCATTACAGATGCCAGTCTTCAGTCAACTTTATTCACTCTACATGATATCAAGAAACAGCTGAAAGGACAGGATACTACAAAGGCGATGGGCCCTGAAAACATCCTGGCAGTACTATTGAAGACATGTGCTCCAGAATTAGCTGCGCGCCTAGCCAAGCTGTTCCAGTACAGTTACATCACTGGCATCCACACAACAAGGTGGAAAATAGCTCAGGTATGTCCTGTCCATAAAAAGCAGGAAAAATCTAATCCAACCAATTACCACCCATCAGTCTACTCTCGATCATCAGCAAAGTGATGGAAGGGGTTGTTGACGGTGTTATCAAGCAGCACTTATACAGTAATAACCTGCTCACTGTCACTCATTTTGGGTTCCGCCAGGGCCATTCAGCTCTTTCTCTCATTACTGCTTTTGTCCAAACATGGACAAAGTGTGGAATCAAGAAGCCAAAACTGGAGTCAATGGGAAACAAGGGGAAATCTCTCCACTGGTTGGAGTCATACCTAGCACAAAGGAAGATGATTGTGGCTGTTGGAGGTCAATCATCTCAGTCCTAGAACATCACTGCAGGAGTTCCTCAGGGTAGGCCCACCAATCTTCAGCTGCCTCATCAATAATCTTTCCTCCATCGTAAGGTCAAAAGTGGGGATCTTCGCTGATGATTGCACAATGTTCAACACCATTTACAGTTCCTTAGAAACTGAAGTAGTCCATGTCCATGTACAGCAAGACCTGGACAACATTCAAGCTTAGGCTAATAAGTGGCAGTAACAATCATACTACATAATTGCCAGGTAATGACCATTGTTACAATCCTGTTAAGGACCATTAATGTTTAAAGAAGAAATCTGAACACCCAACAATTAATCGACAGAACTACACCACAAAATTTCATAATTTCTTTTAGCAAAAACAAAGTTTATTGTAAATAAAAAAGAATTAAACAAAGTGAACTATTAACTTAATACTGTAGCTTATAAAGACTTATACTATAAACTCATGAGAAAACATTCTTTGTTGCCTGCTGTTATGGTTTCAAATTGCAACCACATTGAGTACTTCCAGAACTCCAACTACAACAAGGTGAACAGCCTTTTGTTGAGAGGATTACTGTAGATTTCTTCCTTTGGTTTCCAGCTAAACAAATCTTCCAATCATTTTTTTCCCTTTATCAACTTGTCTTATGCTGAATACCAGCTCCCAATCGCAGGCCATGTTATGGATGATAGAATTAGCACGTACTCTACTTCAGGCGTAAGTTTGGCTTTATCTCTCAACTTCCAAGGAACTACAAGCTGCATAAGACCAAAGCTGACACAGTCTCTTAGGTGTTTCACTTGACCAGTCTTGCCTGCTGGCTATGCCCTAACTGAATTCACAAAGATAAACTCAAAGTTAATCTCACTAATCTTCACCCATCTCCATGGCAATGTGACACAGATTGCCTGTTCCCAGATAGAAATGCAAATTAATAACCTTTTAATTCCAAATCTTTCCTTAATTCTGGGAAACCAGAGGAATAACTTATCCTTGGTTGGAATAACTTATCCTTGGCTGGAATAACTGCAGACGTCATGTCTTTGTTTAGACAAGTCAAGTGAATGAGCAAATACATGGCAGATGTAGTATAATGTTGATAAGTGAGAAGCTATCTACTTTGGTAGGAAAAACAGAATGTCAGAGTATTATTTAAATGGTGATAGATTGGGAAATACTGATGTACAAAGGGACCTGTACACCAAACACTGAAAGCAAGCATGCAGGTGGAGCAAGCAGTTAAGAAGCAAATAGTATGTTGGCCTTCATTGCGTGAGGACTTGAGTACAGGTGCAAGGATGTCTTACTGCAGCTATACTGGGCCTTGATCAGACCACACCTGGAGTATTGTGTGCAGTTTTGGTCTCCTTACCCAAGAAAGGATACATATGCCATAGAGGAGTGCAGCAAAGGTTCACTAGACTGCTTCCTGGGATGGTAGGATTATCATACGAAGAGGGATTAGGATTGCTAGATCTAGGCCTGTATTCACTGGAATTTAGAAGAATGAAAGGAGATCTCGTTGAAACATATAAAAGTCTGATAGGGATGTACAGATTGGGTGCAGGGATGATGTTTCCTTGGGCTGGTGGTCCTAGAACAAGAGGTTACAGTCTCAGGATATGGGGTAGGCCATTTAGGGCTGAGATGAGAAGAAACTTATTCACTCAGAGGGTGGTGAACCTATGGAATTCTCTAGCACAGAAGGTTATGGAGGCTAAGTCACTGAATATATTTAAGAAGGAAATAAATAAATTTCTAGACTCTAAAGGCATCAAAGGATATGGGGAGAGAGCGGGAATATGGTGTTGAAATAGAGGATCAGCCATGATCATATTGAATGGTGGAGCGGGCTCGAAGGGCAGAATGACCTACTCCTGTTCCTATTTTCTATATTTCTATGTTTCCAGTTCTTTAGCCCAGGAAGCCAACCTGCAGTTTGGTGATCTTACTTTTCTAGCTGTTAACCTCTTAAGTCAACATGGCCCCAACCTTTTAAAGTGTAATAAACTCCAAGATTGCTTGAATTACATCTATCTTAGGTTTGATTTTACCAGTTTCTTAACCAGAGACCCCCATTTTCCACAGTTAAAATTTTAATTTTTGGGGACACCACCAGCCACATCCAGTTACTGAAGCAGTCCATGTCCACATACAGCAAGACCTAAACAACATTCAGACTTGGGCTGATAAGTGGCAAGTGCCAGGCAATGAAAATCTCCAACAAGAGAGAATCTAACCATCGTCCCTTGACATTCAATGGCATTACAATTGCTGAGTCCCACACTAGCAATATCCTGGGGGTTACCATTGACCAGAAACTTAATGGACCAGCCATATAAATACGGTGGTTACAAGACCAGGTGTTCTGTGGAATTCTGTGGTGAGTAACTCACCTCCTGTCTCCCCGAAGCCAGTCCACTATCTACAAGGCACAAGTCAAGAGAGTGATGGAATATCCTCCACTTGCCTGGATGAGTGCATCTCCAACAATACTGAAGAAACTTGATAGCATCCAGGACAAAGCAGTGCTTGATTGGCACCCCATCCACCACCTTAAACATTCCCTTCCTCCACCATTGACACAAGTTGCAACAATGAATGCCATCTACAAGATGCACTGCAGCAACTCACCCACGGTCCCTTAACAGCCGTGACTTGTACCACCTACAATGACAAGGGCACAACATGCATGGGAACACCATCACTTGCAATTTTCACTTCAAGCCATACACCATCCTGACTTAGAACTATATCACTATTCATTCACTTGCTGGGTCAAAATCCTGGTACTCCCTCCCTAACATATGTGTACCTACACCACATGGATTGCAGTGGTTCAAGAAGGTGACTCACCACCACCTCTCAAGGGCAATTAGGAATGGGCAACAAATGCTGGTCGAGCCAGCAATGTACACACCCTGTGAAAGAATGAAAAAAAGGTCCAGAAGGTAGCACCTTCTTTTCCTAGGTGACTGCAGATCTCTGCCACTGCCTAACATGACAACCTCAGCCTACAGAAGCACTACTCATCTGAGAGATTAAGGAAGCTGAATCTCTTTCTGTAAGCCCTGTGATGTGGGGCGTGCCTCCTGTGACCTTGGCCCTTCTCCTGTGCATTTCCCTATAGTGCATCTCGGTCCTGCGCACATGTTGATCCCACCATAGCACATTGTCACATGGATTATGATGATCTTCCCCTTCTGGACTGCTGTTGAATAAACATGCATGTACACAAGAACTCTTTGCCAAAGGTTTGCAGAGAAACTGAGACAGCAGCCACAACAAGTGAGATCTTATTCGGATGGGCAATGACAAGTTTAAATATGCTCCTGAACTGCTGCTCAGACTCACCTCAATTTCCATGGACAGTTTCCCCTGCCCTCATAAACTTGTATTACAGATGTCAGATTTCAATCAAAGTTGAAAGCAATTTTCAAAGACAGCATTTCTTCTATTCAGTCATGGAGTTTGGGCATCGCTGGCAAGGGTAGCATTTATTGCTCATTCCTAATTATTCTTGAGTAGATGGTGGTGAGCTGTCACCTTGAACTGCTGCAGTCCATGTGGTATAGGTACACCCACAGCGCTGTAAGGGAGAGTTCAAAATTTTGACCTAGGCACAGTGAAGGAATGGCAATATATTTTCAGTTCAGGATAGAGTGTAACTTGGAGTGGAATTTGCAGATGATGGAGTTCCCAAGCACCTGCTGTCCTTGTCTTTCTAGATGGTAGATGTTCTAAGATGGTCCTTCTTATCTATGGATTCTAGGCGTGGTTACAGAACAGATTGTAGTCATACCTTGGTATCTGCTTAACACTTGTTTATTAGTACTACATCTCAACTGGTTACAGAGTAGGCATGTTGCTCCTGGGCATGGTGTTCAAGCCTCTCTCTCTCTCAAGTTTAACGTATGACTCACTGATGTCAGTGGTACATCATCATCTACATCATACATTAGCAAATTCTATCTGTTACCCCAAGTATACTATCCAATTTTCAACAACATGAAACTATATATTTAACTATTTACATTGCATTTCTGTATCTCCCTTTTTACAACTACAGATTCTACCCAACTCCAACACCAACTTTATTCTTCCCCCTCCCCAAGTCACAGTTCTGAGGGATTCAATCTCCCACAAAATTCCCAGTTCTTAAGGAACATGTCTTTGAGACATGCAGGGTTTTCTCTGCATCTGGGAGGACATTATCAGCAGTAGAATGGGACAGCAATTTAGCAACATTGCTAGAAAGCAGAGTGTAGTTTTCAGGATTACTGAACTGCAGGGACAATGAAGACTTTTGAACGAGAAACTGGTCCAAGAGAGAAGACTGAAGACCATCAACCTTTGGACTCTCTCTAAGAGAAGAACTCATGACTTCCTGAGGAATTTGTTGCTCCCTCAAAGCACACAGGGAAAGACCTTCAGAAGAGGAATGATCTTCATCTTCAGGGAAGACTGTCACAGCATCGAAGATTGAAAAGGTATTGATGATCTGAGATTTCAATGAAGAAAAATTATGAAGAAAAAATGACAAAATTCCTGTAATCCTTTCAGGAAAAGATGTAGAGATAATTTCCTGATGATCTCTGGGAATGACAGAGATAAAAACAAAAAACTGTGGATGCTGGAAATCCAAAACAAAAACAGAATTACTTGGAAAAACTCATCAGGTCTGGCAGCATCAGCAAAGAAGAATAAAGTTGACGTTTCGAGTCCTCATGACCCTTCAACAGAACTGAGTAAAATTAGGAGAGGGATGAAATATAATCTGGTTAAAGGTTGGGGGGGGAGAGTGGGGGGAGAGAAGTTGGGGGGCGGTGGTTGTAGGGACAAGCAAGCAGTGATAGGAGCAGATAATCAGAAGATGTCACAGACATGAGAACTTGAAACGTCAACTTTATTCTTCTCTGCCGATGCTGCCAGACCTGCTGAGTTTTTCAAGGGAATTCTGTTTTTGTCTGGGAACGACTGTCTGTCTGCCTTCTGTAGGCAGTGGTAAGAGAGCCACACTTCTCTCTGTGTGAGGCTGCTTCACTCTGGACAATAGGAAGAATTGCTGAGGATATGGAGACAAAACAGCCTCACGTTCTGTAATGAGATAAATTTCTGTAGACGATTAACTCAGAGGCAAGATTGTTATACAGGACTCTGCATCTTCAGAAGTGCTAAATATTCTGCCACAGCTTCTGTGCTGACATATAGCCCCGGAGGGAAGAAGGCTTTCAGCTGAGATTGAAGTATGGATATCACTTGACTTTTACCCCATGTAAGGTGCCAGTTCTTGAGCAGTGTCATCCTCTATGGATTCTAACATGGACTCAAGCAAGGCATCCTCTATGGAAGACTTCATGGACAACATAAGATAAACTAGGCAATTCATTGGTAACTTCAGCAGAATAAAGATCTGAATGCTGCTCAGCCGCTAGAAACATTTCTGAAAAAAAACAGAGGCATCTTATGGTATGCCTATCGATGGGAAAGACAGACCAACCTCAAAGACCTCACCCTACAACAGATCACTCAGTGCTGCAAGGCTCCTTCCTCATAACTTTCTTCTGGAAAGAGCCAAATCAGATCCAGCAGGTCTTCATGCGGATTTGTGGGCTTTCGTAGGGTGGGGATGCTGCCCATGGGCCTACACAATCAATGGAGTCATGTGAAGTCTCAGAGTCATGCCAAATTATAGCCCGGTTGAACCTAGTTTGGCCTGCCTCACATACTGCACCGTTTGATCTAAAGTAAGGTCATCTTTGGTCTGCAGGAAGTCAGAAAGTTTTTTGTCTTGGATGCCCGCGACTATGGGATCACAGATTAGCTTATCCTTCAGCACCCCATATCTGCTGGAGCTACCTAGGCAACATAGGTCAGTTAGAAAAACATTCAATCGATCCTCCAGATCATTGGGACCTTTGGTTAAAATGTGCTCATTCTTTAACTAAGTTTCACTTTGGGCTAAAATAGATTTCAAAGGCTTTGAAAATGATCTCAAAGTCCACAGTGGCCTCCTCCACTCCCTGTCTCAGGAGAATGTCGTCTGCTACTGGACCTACAGAATAAAAGAAGGAACTGACTTGACGCCTCTGCTCTTTGGCATGAAAGCCAAACGCTGCTCGATATCAAAGGAAATGGTTTTTCTATAATTCCCATTTCTGGCCTCTCTACAGGTCCTCGAGACAGTCAAATGGGTGGGGAAGGGGCAGGGACTGCTCACCAGGTAAGGTCATCATTACCTCTCTCCAGTTTGCCTCCTCCTTCCATTGATTTATAAGTATGAGTTTCTATCAAGTTTTCCTTCACTCTGTGGCTCATTCGTTAACACCAATGTATTTTTTACATCGATGTTTCCACCGCTGCCACCATGTTCTGAGATGGCCCTTCTTATCTCTAGACTCTAAGCGTGGTGCTTGGTTACAAGGCAGACTGTAATAATATTCTGGTATCTGCTTAACACTTGTTGATTAATGTAAGGGAAGTAGAGTTAAGACATGGCAGAACAGCTCAGTCAAGTGGAATGTGTGTCCTGTAATATGTGCAAAGTTATGGACGTTACCGGTGTCCTAGACGACCACATGTGCAAGATGTGCTGGCAGTTGCAGAAACTTAAGCTCCGGGTTTCACAGTTTGAGCAGTGGCTGGAGTCAATGTGGCACATCCACGAGGCTGAGAACTATGTGGATACCATACTCAGAGAGGTGGTCATGCCACAGCTTAAGGCCTGGAGACAAAGAGGGAATGGGTGACCACCAGGCAGTCCAAGAAAAGTAGGCAGGTAGTGCTGGAGTCCCCTAGGGTCCCGCTCACCAACCAATTTTCAGTTTTGGAAGCTGGTGAGGACACTGGTTCTTCAGAGGAGTGCAGTCAGACCCAAGTTTGTGGAACCACTAGCAGCTTGGCTGTACTGGAGGGGAGGAAGAAGAAAGGAAGAGAAATAGTGATAGGGGATTCATTGATTAGGGGAACAGACAGGCATTTCTGTGGCCATAGATGTAACTCCAGGATGGTATCTTTACCCTGGTGCCAGAGTAAAGGATGTCACAGAGCAGCTGCAGAGCATTCTTCTGGAGTAGGGTGAACAGCCTTCATGGTCATGGTCCACAATGGTAACAGTGACTTAGATAGGAAGGGGATGTGGTCCCGCAATCAGAATTTAGGGAGCTAGGCAGAAAATTAGCAAGCAGGACCTCAAAAGTAGTAGTCTCCTGATTACTCCCAGTGCCACTTGCCAGTGACTACAGAAATAGGAGGATAAGGCAGCTGAATGTGTGGGTGGAAAGATGGTGCAGGAGGGAGGGCTTTAGATTCCTGGGACAATCGAACTGGCTCTGGGGAAGATAGCACCTGTACAAGCCAGATGGGTTGCACCCGAACAGAGCTGGGACTGATCTCCTCGTGGGGCATTTTGCTAGTGCTGTTGGGAAGGCTTTAAACTAACTCAACGGGGGTGTAGGATCCAGGAGAGAATATTAGAGAGGAATACTAGGGTGCACAAATTACTAGGAGAGACAGATAACACTAGAATATAGAATAGTAAGTTAATAGGTGGAGTCGAGGTGAGGGAGAAACTAACAAAATCTAAATCAGCATTACTTTGCATGTTTGTGAATGCACGGAGGATAGTGAATAAGATTGACGAGTTACAGGTGCAGATTGTCATGTGGAAATGTGATGTTGTGGCAATAACAGAGGCCTCACTCGAGGGCAGGGCAGGACTGGGTGTTAAATATTTCTGGGTACAAGGTGTTCAGAAAAGTTAAGAAAGGAAGGAAAGGAGGACGGGTGGTGGTATTGGTTAAGGAGAGCATTGCAGTGCTGGAGAAAGAGGTTGTCTCAGGGGGTTCAAAGACAGAATCAATTTGGCTAGAGCTAAGGAACAAAAAGAGTGCAATTACAATGCTTGGTGTAGTCTATGGACCGCCAACTAGTAAGAAGGATGTAAAAGAACAAATCTGCAGGGAAATTGCAGAGTGATGCAAGCTTTATAGAGTAGTTATAATGGGCGACTTAAATTACCCGAATGTAGACTGGGACAGTGGTAGTGGAGAGGGGCAAAAGTTCCTAGATTGTGGTCAGGGAAATTTTTTACAGCAGTATATGTCCAATCCAACAAGAAAAGACGCACTGTTGGACATGGTTCTTGGGAATGAGGTGGATCAAGTAGATCAAGTGTCAGTGGGGGAACATTTAGGAGACAGTCATCATTGTATTGTACGTTTTAGGATGATAATAAAAAAGGACAATAGGCAATCCAGAATAAGAATAATTAATTGGACGAGAGCCAACTTCGATGGGACAAGAACGAAGCTGGGCCAGATAGACCAGAACGAAAGATTGGCGGGAAAAATTGTGGCTGACAATGGGCTACCTTCAAAAAAGAATTGGTTTGGGCATAGTCAAGGTATATTCCATCGAAAGGGAAAGGTAGGGCAAGAAAATCCAGAGCTCCCTGGATGAAAAAGGAGATAGAAATTAAGATAAAGAAGAAAAAGTGTGTTTATGACAGGTGCCAGGTAGAAAAAACAGTTGAGAACCAAGAGGAATACAGAAGGTTCAGAGGGAAGGTGAAAAAGCATATTAGAGAAGCGAAGGGGGATTATGAGAAAAGACTGGCAGCCAAAATAAAGGAGAATCCCAAAGTCTCCTATAGGCTTATAAATAACAAAAGGGTGGCAAAAGGAGGCCGATTAGGGACCAAAAAGGGAATTTACACATGGACAAAGGGGCCATGGCTGAGGTATTAAATGAATACGTTGCATCCGTCTTTATCAAGGGGGTATATAGCTACCCAGGCCATGGTGACAGATGAGCAATCTCTGTCACTAGAAGGATTCAAAATTGATAAGGAGGAAGAATTGAATAGACTGTCAGTACTTAAAGTTGACAAGGCACTGGGACCAGATGAGATACATTCAAGGATATTGAAGGAAGTGAGAGTAGAAATTGCAGGGGCACTGGCCATAATCTTTCAGTTTTCCCTACATTCAGGGGAGGTGCCAGAGGACTGGAGAATTGCAAACATCATGCCCTTGTTCAAAAAAGGTTGTAAGGATAAGCCCAGCAATTACAGGCTAGTCAGTTTAACTTCAGTGGTGGGCAAGATTCTAGAAACAATTATTCGGAGTGGGATTAATAGTCACATGGAAAAATTTGGGTTGATAAGGAAGAGCCAGCATGGATTTCTAAGAGGAAATTGTGTTTAACTAACTTACTGGAATTTTTTGAAGAGGTAACAGAAAAGATCAATGAGGGTAATGTGTTGATGTGTACATGTACTTTCAAAAGGCATTTGATACAGTGCCACACAACAGACTTGTGAAGAAAGTTATTGTTCATGGAATAAAAGAGACAGTAGCAATGTGGTTACAAAACTGACTGAAAAATAAGAAGCAGAGAGTAATGGTCAATGGATATTTTTCAGGCTGGAGGAAGGTTTGTAGTTTAGTTCCCCAGGGGTCAGTATTGGGGTCCTTGCTTTTCCTGATATATGTTAATAATCTAGATCTTGGTGTGCATGGGACAATTTCAAAGTTTGCAGATGATACAAAGCTTGGGAGTGTTGGAGGAGGACAGTGTAGAACTTCAAAAGGACATAGACAAGTTGGTGGAGTGGGCAGATAGGCAGTAGACGAAGTTCAATGCGGAGAAGTGTGAGATAATGCATTTTGGTAGGAAGAACATGGACAGACAATATAAAATAAGGAATGAAATTTTGAAGGGTGTGCAGGAACAGAGGGACCTGGGTGTATATGTGCATAGATCATTGAAGGTGGCAGGAAAGGTGGAGAGAGCAGTTAATAAAGCATATAGTATCCTGGGCTTTATTAATAGGGGCATAAAGCACAACAGCAAGGAGGTTATGCTGAATTTATATAAGACAGTCATTGGACCTCAGCTGGAGTATTGTTTCCAGTTCTGGGTGTCACATTATAGGAAGGATGTGAACACATTGAAGAGAGTGCAGAAGAGGTTTACAAGAATGGTCCCAGGGATGAGAAACTTCAGCTATGAAGATAGATTGGAGAGGTTGAGACTGTTCTCCTTGGAGAGAAGAAGGCTAAGAGGAGAATTGATAGAGATGTTCAAAATGGTGAGGGGGCTGAACAGAGTAGATAGAGAGAATCTGTTCCTGTACATAAAAAGGATCAAAAACGAGAGGGCACAGACTTAAAGTGATTTGCAAATGAAGCAAATGTGATGCAAGAAAAAAACTTTTTTTACAGAACGAGTGGTTCGGGGCTGGAATGCATTGCCTGGAAGTGTGGTGTAGGCAGGTTCAATCAAAGCATTCAATAGGGTATTAGGTGATTATTTGAATAGGAACAATGTGCAGGGGTACTGGGAAAAGGCAGAGCAATGGTACTAGGTCATAATGCTCATTTGGAGAGCTGGTGCACACACATTGGGCCAAATGGTCTCCTTCTGTGGTGTTAAAATTCTGTGACTGACACGATATCAGTAGTACTTCATCATCGATATCTTCAATTTGCATGCCCATTCTGTTAACCCTAATACTACAGTAGATGGCCTAAGTTTGAAGGTTGCTGCTGAAGGAGGCTTGGCAAATTGCTGCCGTGAGCAAATTTGCTGCTGCATTTCTTACATTACAACAATGACTGCACTTCAAATGTACTTCAGTGGCTGTAAAGAGCACTGGAACACCCTGAGATCTTGAAATCGGCGTATAAATGTAAATTCTTTTTCTTGTCACGAGAAAGTGCTTTATGACAAATAGTGATTTTTAATCCACCAAACTGAACTTTTAAAACAGAAAGTTTTTAAAACACATGCTAAAAGTGTGACATGAACTCATAACAAAGATGGCTACACTAATTTGCACCACCACACTCTCCACATTGCAGCCCACTGAGCTGGAGACACCATGTCTGCAAAGATCCATCAAGGACAATGGCCTTGGGCAAAGATGAGTGAGCCACACATCCTATCCCCATTAACAAGGCATCAAGTCAATCACCCATCAAGTGATATTCAACTGAGGATTCCTAGAAATGAACTGATTAATTTACATGACCATGTTTGAATCACTGGGTGACAGTCTTTATGTGTGTTTAATCTTCTGCTTTCTCTGCAGTAAGAGGACAACCAGCTGAGAGCTGATGAGAGAAGACTTGAGGGGAGTGCCTCCTTCCTCTCCCTCTCTCCAACCCAACTTGCAAGCTTTGAACCCTGTTTGTTGATTGTGACCATCCAGGAACAACCCTGCTGCAGACAGTGCCTTCTTAAAAGAAATCAACTCAGCACTACCATCTTCAGAAGAACAGACAAATGAGCCATTACATCTTTAAATCGGAAGCACTGAAGGAAAGTTGCAAGACCACCAAATTCAGCCTGAAACCAGCCGAATCACCAAACTACAGATTGTATAGCCCTTTTTGGGGAGATGGTGTTGCAGTGGTAATGGTACTGGACTAGTGATCCAGAGACCTAAGCTAATGCTCTGGGGACATGGATTCAAATCCCACCATGGCAGCTGGTGAAAGTATTCCTGTTTTGAGTAGTGAATTCCTGTTTGATTTATTTTGGGGAGAATGGGGTTGAGAAACTTATCAGCCATGATTGAATGGCAGAGCAGACTCAATGGGCCGAATGGCCTAATTTCTGTTCCTATGTCTTATGGTCTTTTATTTCTCTGGGACTCTAAGTTGACAAATCTATCCTTGCCCACTTTGTAATCTATTGGTGTGCATGTGTGAACTTCGAGTTGCACGTGTGTGCGAAAGTCAGACCGTATTTTATTATTTTACTTAGATTGGTTTAAAAACAATAAAACTTACCTCTTTCTTTGTTAAACTGAAGAAAAACTCTCTGATTGGTTCTCTTATGATCCTGGCATATAAACAGTTACACGCCAACCGAATTGGAAAGTATATCTATTTCAAAAAAAAAACCTGTTGAGGTCAACCGAGGAGAAGGAAAAGAGGGGAGCCATTTGCCGCTTGTTCACCTGATCGTAACACCTTACTTTTATTTGCCAAGTTACTCCTCCTCTCTGTGTATATACATATATGCCTTGGGACATGGCTCATTCTATAGCTTTCCTGGTACCTGTGTTTCTCTCTCTTTTATTTTTCCATCTTAATTTTCTCGCTGTCTCTTTCTCTCTGTTTTTCCCACTAGATTGCTCCAGCTCTGTATTTTTCCTGGTACATGTCTCCTTTTCTTTCCCTTGTTTGCCCTGGTATGTGTCCATCTCTTTCCTTCTGCTTCTAGTTCCACTGTTAACATCAATGTCTCTCTATTTGCCCGGCTAAACTCCCCCTCTCTATTTCCATGCTAATTCCCTCACTCTCTCTAACTCCTTGCCACATTCCTTCTGTTTGCCCTGCTACATTTTTTTCTTCATTGCACAGCTCCATTTGCCCTCTTTATTTCCCTGTTAGATTCCATCTTTTGCTATTTGCCTGTGACATTCACCCTTTTGCTCTCATTTTCCCTGCTATATTTCCTCTCCCTCACTATTCCTCTGCTACATTTGCATTCTCCTTTTCTGTAATTACATTCCCTCTCTATATTTTGGCTGCTACATTCCCTATCCCTTTCTGTCTTTTGTTCTTGGCCATTTTCAGTCCCTCTTCATCAATTTCTCCGCTGCATTCCCTACCTCTTTATTTCCCTGTCACATTCACTTTCTCTCTCTGTTGATTTTTGTGTCTTATTACTTCTCTATTTCCTGGTCACATTCCCTCTCTTTCCCTCTATTTCACTGCCACATTCCCTCTCTATTTCCCTGTCACGTTCCTTCTCTCTATTTCCCCACCACATTCCCTCTCTCTATATATATTTGTGTCATATGCTCCCTCTCTCTCCCTCTATTTCCCTATCACATTCCCCCTCTCTGTCTATTTCCCTGTTATATTCCCTCTCTATATATATATTTCCCTGTCACAGACCCCTGCTCTCTATTTCCTCATCACATTCCCTCTCTCTCTACATTCCCTCTCATATTCCCATGCTCTCTATTTCCCTGTCACATTCCCTTTCTCTTTCTCTCGTTCCGTGTCACAATCCCACTCTTGCTATTTCCTCATCACATTCCCCTCTCTATTATCCTGTCTCATTCCCTCTCTCTCCTATTCCCCCCTCTCTATTTCACTATCACATTCCCTCTCTATTTCCCTGTTACATTCTCTCTCTCGCTATTTCCCTGTCACATTCCCACTCTCTCTCTGCCTATTTCACTCTCACATTCCCTATCTCCCTCTCTAATTCCCTGCCACTTTCCCCTTTCTATCTCCCTGTCGCATTCCCCCCTCTCTATTCCCATCACATTGCCCTCTCTCTATTTCCCTGTCACATTCCAACTCTGTGTTTATTTCACTGTCATATTGCTTCTTTCTCTATTTCTCTGCCACATTCCCCCTCTCTCTGCCTATTTCCCTGTCACATTTCCTCCCTCTCTCTCTACTTATCTGTACACCCCCACACTCTGTCTCTCTATTTCCATGTCACATTCCCTTCCTCTCTCTCCCTCTACTTCCTGACCACATTTCTCTCTCTTTCTCCTTTTCCTTGTCACATCCCCCGTCTCTATTCCTCCATCACATTCTCCTCTCTCTAGTTCCCTGTCTCATTCACTCTCTCTCTTTCGTTTTCTGTCAAAATCTCTAATTCACTGTCACATTCCCTCTCTCTCTATTTCCCTGTTACTTCCTCTCTCTATTTTGCTGTCACATTCCCTCTCTCAATTTCCCTGTCACGTTCTCACTTTTCTTTTAACTCATTTACGGGATGTGGGCATCGCTGGCTAGGCCAGCGTTCATTGCCCATCCCTGAGTGCCCTTGAGAAGGTGGCGGTGAGCTACCTTCTTGAACTGCTGCAGTCCCAGTGGTGGAGGTACACCCACTGCTGTTCGGCGGTTGGGGGGGGGGTGGAGGGAGTGAGTTCCAGGATTTTGAACTAGCGACAATGAGGGAACAGCAATATATTTCCAAGTCAGGATGGTGAGTGGCTTGAAGGGGAACTTCAAGGTAGTGGTTTTCCCATGCATCTGCTGCCCTTGTCCTTCTAGATGGTAGCGGTTGTGGGTTTGGAAGGTGCTGCCTAAGGAGCCTTGGTGAGTTTCTGCAGTGCATCTTGTAGATGGTACACACTGCTACCACTGTTCCTCTGTGGTGGAGGGAGTGAAAGTTTGTGGAAGGGGTGCTAATCAAGCATGCTGCTTTATCCTGGATGGTATCAAGCTTCTTGAGTGTTGTTGGAGCTGCAATCATCTAGGTAAGTGGCGAGTATTCCATCACACTCCTGACTTGTGCCTTGTAGATGATGGATTGGCTTTGGGGAGTCAGGAGGTGAGTTACTCGCCATAGAATTCCTAGCCTCTGACCTGCTCTTGTAAATGCAATATTGATATGGCTAGTCCAGTTCAGTTTCTGGTCAATGGTAACTCCCAGGATATTGATAGTGAGGCATTCAGCGATGGCAATGCCATTGAATGTCAAGTGGCGATGATTAGATTCTCTATTGTTGGAAATAGTCATGGCCTGGCACTTGCGTGGCATGAGTGTTACTTGGCACTTGTCAACCCAAGCCTGGATATTGTCCAGGTCTTGCTGTATTTGGATATGGACTGCTCCAGTCACTGAGAAGTTGCAAATTATGTTGAACATTGTGTAATCATCAGCGAACATCCCCATTTCAGACCTTATGATTGGAAGGAAGGTCAATGATGAAGCAGCTGAAGATGTTGGGCTTAGGACATTACCCTGAGGAACTCCTGCAGTGATGTCCTGGAACTGAGGTGATTGACCTTCAACAACCACAACCATCTTCCTTTGTGCTAGGTATGATTCCAACCAGCGGAGAGTTTTCCCCCTGATTCCCATTGACTCCAGTTTTGCTGGGGCTCCTTAATGCCAAACTTGGTCAAATGTGACCTTGATGCTAAGGGCAGTCACTCTCACCTCACCTCTGGAGTACAGCTTTTTTGAACTGGGTTGTAATGAGGTCAGAAGCTGAATGGCCCTGGCAGATCTGAAACTGAGAGTAAGTGAGCAAGTTGTTGCTAAGCAAGTGCCGCTTGATAGCACTGTTGATGACCCCTCCCATCACTTTACTGATACTTGACAGTAGACTGATGGGGCGGTAATTGGCCAGGTTGGATTTGTCCTATTTTTTGTGTATGTAACATACCTGGGCAATTTTCCACATTGCTGGGTAGATGCCAGTGTCGTAGCTGTACTGGAACAACTTGGCAAGGGGCATGGCAAGTTCTGGAGTACATGACTTGAGTACAATTGCCAGAATATTGTCAGGGCCCATAGTCTTTGCAGTATCCAGTGCATTCAGCTATTTCTTGACATCACATGGAGTGAATTGAATTGGCTGAAGACTGGCATCTGTGATGCTGGGCCCTCAGGAGGAGGCTGAGATGGATTATCCATTCAACACTACTGGCTGAAGATTGTAACAAATGCTTTAGTCTTATCTTTTGCATTGATGTGCTGGGCTCCTCCATCATTGAGACTGGGGATATTTGTGGAATCTCCTCCTCCAGTGAGTTGTTTAATTATCCACAATCATTCATGACTGGACGTGCCAGGACTGCAGAGCTTAGATCTGATCCGTTGGTTGTGGAATCGCTTAGCTCTGTCTATCACATGCTGCTTACACTGCTAAGCATGCAAGTAGTCCTGTGTTGTAGCTTCACCAGGTTGACACCTTATTTTCAAGTATGCCTGATGCTGGTCCTGGCATGCTCTCCGGTAATCTTCATTGAGCCAGATTGTGGTTGAGTACAATTCTGCTGCTGCTGATGGCCCACAGCAGCTCATGGTTGCCCAGTCTTGAGTTGCTAGATCTGTTTGCAATCTATCCCATTTAACATGGAGGTAGTGTCACGCAACACAATGGAGGGTATCCTCAATGTGAAGATGGGACTTCGTCTCCATAAGGACTGTGCAGTGGTCACTTCTATTGATACTGTCATGGACAGATGCACCTGCAACAGGCAGGTTGGTGAGGATGAGGTCAAGTATGTTTATCCCTTTTATTGGTTCCCTCACTACCTGCCACAGATCCAGTATAGCAGCTATGTCCTTTAGGACTTGGCCAGCTCGGTCTGTAGTGGTGCCACCATGCCACTCTTCGTGGTGATCATTGAAGTCCCTCACCCAGTGTACATTCTGCGCCCTTGCCACCCTCAGTTCTTCCGCCAAGTGGTGTTCAACATGGAGGAGTTTTGATTTATCAGCTGAGGGGAGTCGGAGGACGGTGCGTATAACCAGCAGGAGGTTTCCTTGCTCATGTTTGACATGATGCCATGAGACTTCATGGGGTCCGGAATCAATGTTGAAGCAAATCCCTCCCGACTGTATACTACTGTGTCACCACTTCTGCTAGGTCTGTCCTGCTGGAGGGACAGGTCATACCTAGGGATGTTGATAGTGGTGTTTGGGACATGATCTATAAGGTATGATTCTGCGCAAATGACTATGTCAGGCTATCGCCTGACTCGTCTGTGAGACAGCTCTCCCAATTTAGGCACAAGCCCCCATATGTTAGTAAGGAGGACTTGAGGGTTGACAGGGATGAGCTTGTTGTTGTTTCTGGTGCCTAGGTGGTCCGTCTGGTTTCATTCCTTTTTATTGGCTTTTTAGCAGTTTACTAGGCCATTTCAGAGGGCATTTAAAAATCAACCACATTGCTGTGGATCTGGAGTCATGTGAGGATGGCAGATTTCCTTCCCAAAAGGACATCAGTGAACCAGATGGGTTTTTATGACAATTGACAATGGTTTCATTAGGCTTTTAATTCCAGATTTTTATTGAATTCAAATTCCACCATCTGCCATGGTGGGATTCAAACCCAGGTCCCCAGTGCATTACCCTAGGTCTCTGGATTACCAGTCCAGTGACAATACCACTGTGCCACCGCCTCCCCTTTCTCTGTCCATTTCACTGTCACATTCCCTCTCTCTCTACTCCTTGTCACATTCCACATCTCTCTCTCTATCTCCCTGTCACATTCCCCCTCTCTATTTCTGTCAAATTCCTCTCTCTCATTTTCCCTGTCACATTTCTCTCTCTCTTTCGATTTCCCTGTCACATACTCTCTCCTTATTTCCCCGTCACATCCCCCACCTCCCTGTCACATTCCCCTCCGCTTCCTCTCTCTTTTTCCTTCAAATTTCACCTCTCGCTATTTTCCTGTCACATTCCCTGGCAAACGGAGTGCAGCTGAGGAAACTGAGTGCAGACTTGGAGTTTGGTGAGTGGGGGAGTTTCAAGTATTAATTTTGTCCTTAAATTTTGCTCTTAAACTCTAATCTAGTCTGTGAGTAACAGTAACCAGAAAGTACTGCGTAAGCAGGCTAAGTTTGTTTTTCTTGTAGTTTAGACAGGATAAACTCACTCTCTGCTATGAGAGCTGTGAGAGTAGTTAATTAGCTAACTGTTTGAATCTAGGTACTCTAGCCCAGTTCCATTGGCTATATATACAGGCCTCTTTAGTGCAGCCAAGGAAACTGAGTGCAGACTTGGAGTTTGGTGAATGGGAAAGTTCAGTGAAGGGGGAAAGGACGTGTTCATTTCCTTTTCTATCCATCTCACCCTGTAGGAATTGGTTCTTACTTTACTATAGGGAAAGGAGGTAGCTGTTCGTTGAATATCTGGTGAGTGGTTATGGTCTATTCTATTCCTAAAGTTTAAAGTTGTATATACATTGGTGGTAAAGTTAATAAAATATATTTAAAAAAAAACATAATTAAGTAAATAATATAACTAAGTAATTGTCTAAAACACACTAAGTAATTATTTAAAACACATTAAGGTTGGCACGACAGGTGATGTGTGAAGGCTGCAGCATATGGGATCTCCTGGATAACATTGTGATCCAGGGCAAACATGTCTGCAGTAAGTGTTTGAAGCTTGAGGAACTTCAGCTCAGAGTCAATGAGCTGGAGGCTGAGCTGCAGGCTCTGCGGCACATAAGGAGGAGGAAAATTACCTGGATGCTTTGTACTAGGAGGCAGTCACACCACTTAGGATAGGGTCTTCTAATTTGGTCAGTGATCAGGGACAGGAGGGTATGACTGTGAGTTAGTAGGTAAGAGGACCTAGAAGGCAGGAGTACAGGAGTATGGGCTTCTGCAATTGTCTGATTGGTTTGAGGTTCTCTCAGTTTGTTTGGATGAAAGCAGGAGCTGTAGGATGGATCAGCAAACTGACCATGGCAATGTGATACAGGAAGCCATTCAAGTCAGGGGAGTAAAAAGGAATGTAGTGGCAATAGGGGACAGTATAGTGTGGGGATTGACACTGTTCTCTGCAGCAAAGAGTGAGAGTGCCGATGCTGTGTTGCCTGCTTGGTGTCAGGGTTCAGGACAGTGCCAGGGCTGGAAAGGAACTTTGGGAGATGGAGGATCCGGTTATTGTGCTCCATGTAGGTATCAATGACATGGGTAGAACTAGGGAAGAGGTTCTGCATAGACAGTAGGAGGAGCTACGTACTAAATTGAAGAGCCGAACCTCAAAGTTTATATTCTCCGGTTTATTACCTGGGCCGCGTGCAAATTGGCATAAGGTACGTAAAGTTAGAAAGTTGAACATGTGACTCAAAGACTGGTGTGGGAGAAGTGTGTTCTGGTTTGTGCAGCACTGGCACCAGTACTGGGGAAAGTGAGGGCTGTACCATTGGTACAGTCTACACTGGAGCTATGCTGGTACCAGTGCTCTTGCAAACTGCATAATGAGGGAAATAGAGAGGGTTTTAAACTAAATAGTGGGGGCAGAGGATCAAATGTGGAAAGAAGTGATGTATCAAAGAGGAAAGAGAAGAAAATAGTAATATGAGAAAAGGTCAGAGACTGGCAGGAAGGGATGGAGAGAAAAAACCTAAGAATGCACCAAGAATCAGGACTAGATGTCACAAAAAAAGACAAAACTAAAGACTCTGTATCTGACTGCACATAGCATTCATAACTAAGTAAATAAATTGATAACGCACACTGCAATAAACAGATATGATCTGATAGCCATTACGGAGGTGTGGCTGCATGATGACAAGGATTGTGTCCTGAACATTGAGCGGTATATGATCTTTAAAAAGGATAGGAAGCTAGGTAAAGGTGGAGGGGTAGCACTATTAATCAAGGATGGCATTTGTGCAATAGTTAGTGATGACCTTGGTTCAGGAGATCAGGATGTAGAATTGGTTTGTTTGGAGATGAGGAATAGTAGGGGAAAGTAGTCACTAGTGGGAGTGGTTTACAGGCCCCTCAACAGTAACCACAATGTAGGACAAAGTATACAAGAATAAGTATTGGGTGCTTGTGATAAAGGGATGGCAATAATCATGGGTGACTTTAATCTACATATAAACTGGAAAAATCAGATTGGTAGGAGTAGACTAGATGAGGAGTTCACAGAATGATTTTGAGATAGTTTCTTAGAGCAGCACATTCTGAAACCAACCAGAGAGCAGATTACATTGGACTTGGTATTGGGTAATGTGACCTCAGGGTAAAGGCACTCTTAGGTAGCAGTGACCACAATATGATTGAATTTTGCATCCAGTATGAAAGGGAGAACAGTGTGTCTCAGGTTAGTGTTTTAGACTTAAATAAGGGCAACTACGTGGGCATGAAAGCTGAGGTAGCTGAAGTTAACTGGGTTACCAGGTTCGGAGATAGATCAACAGAGAGCTAGTGGCAGACATTTAAGGGGATTTTGCAGAATACTCAGAATAAGTATATTCCTGTTATAAAGAAAAATTCTAAAGGAAGGACTTAAGGAAAAAGCATATAACTGCACAAAGATGAGTGGCAGGTCAGATGATTGGTCAGAATATAAAGAATGTCAGAGAGTGACTAAAAGGTTAATCAGGAGAAAGAAATTAGAGTTTGAGAGGAAGGTAGCTAGAAATGTACAAATGGATAGCTAGAGTTTCTTCAGGTATTTAAACATGAAAAGTGAATGTTAGTCCTCTAAAAGTGAGAATGGGGAGTTATTAGTAGATAATAAGGAAATGGCAGATGAAATGAACAAATATTTTGCTTCTGTCTTCACTATAGAGGATATAGGAAACATTCCAGTAATAGCTGTAAATCAGGAGATCAACTTTTTACAGTTTACATCAATGACTTAGATGAGGGGAGCGAAGGCATGGTAGCTAAATTTGCAGATGACACAATGATAGGTAGGAAATTATATTGTGAAGAAGACATAAGGAGTTTGGAGATGGATATAGATAAGTTGAGTGAGTCTGGCAGATGGAGTATAATGTAGGAAAATGTGAAGTTATTCAGTTTGGCAGGAAGAATACAAGACTTAAGTATTACTTAAATGGAGAACAACTGCAGAATTCTGAGGTGCAGCAGGATCTAGGGATTCTCGTGCATGAGTCACAAAACATTAGCATGCAGGTGCAGCATGTAATTACGAAGACTAATGGAATGCTATCCCTTATTATGAGAGAAATCGAACAAAAAGTAAGGATGTTATGCTTCAGTTATACAGGGCATTGGTGAGACTGCATCTCGAATATTATGTGCAGTTTTGGCCTCCTTATTTAAGGAAGGATGTAAATGCATTGGAGGCGGTTCAGAGGAGGTTTACTAGATTGAGACCTGGAATTAGTAGGTTGTCTTATGAGGATAGGTTAGACAGGCTGGGCTTGTTTCCAGTGGAATTTAGAAGACTGAGGTTGTGACTTGATTGAAGTATATAAGATCCTAAATGGTATTGCTGAAAAAAGAGATTTTGCCAAAGCTTTAGGTCTTGCACTCATCAGGGCAATCACAAGAATACCGATGTCAAGGGAAGCAACAACTTTATACTGTATGAGAAGAGAGTGCTGATTCGTTGGTAAGTAGACACTGTTTGGTAGTCATTGCCACAAAAAATGTGCCAGTTGATGGTGACTGACAGTTAACTGCCAAGCATTGTTTGAAATTTTAAACCAGGCAGTTTGACTCTGGTTGGTCAAGGTACTACCCTGAGGAATCAACCAGCAAATGGCTATCATTTATTTTGTTTAGCTGAAACAGGCACAATGTGTGCACATGTTCTTTCTGTCTGCAAAGAACAGGGCCCTGTGTATTAATATATATAGCTTCCAGTACACACAAATGTGCCACATTGCAAGTTGACTGACAATCTTAATTTGGTTGTTAATGTAGTTTTTAGCACACTGGGAATTACTTAGTATGTTGTCCAAACGGAAGCACATCTAATATTGGACACTGTGTTTTGAGTTTTGCAAGCATGGGTTGGCTGAGTACTGTCTGCACGCTGCCCATTGTGAACAGCAGCTGGGACATGCTATTTGATACAATCTACCAGTCTTTGGGACATACGGCTTACAAACCTAGCATCACACCGGCACTGAAACTCATTTACCACATCACTCATTTGTGTGATAGGCAGAACATCTTTTTGGCTTGACGGCAGCATCCTGTTAGTGGCAAATACCACTCATGTTGCTACTGCATAGCAGCATTGTGAAACAGCTAGTCTCACCTGTTGCTCAAATTTTTGCCTTTGCCCTTCCAGGGTAATCTGAGGTAGACTGGGCACTTTTAGGACCGAAAGTGATGGCCTTAGGCCCATTCGTGAGTTTGCGTGATTTACAGAGTGAAATGATCTGATCAGGGTAGCCATTATCCCACAGGATGTTTTTGATGCACCCTATTTCAGCATCAAGCTTGCATGGTGAGCAGATGGCTTGATCCCTATTTACGAGGTTGCCGAAAAGTCCAATCTTATAGCGTGTGGAACTGTAAGAATCCCAACACCTGTATTGACCAGTGAAGGTAGGCTTGCAGTAAACTGTGGTTGAGAACTCCTGGCAGAATTCTCAATGAGTATGTCATGGAAAGGGAGTTCATTTGACTGGTCCATTTCAAAGCTGAATTTGAGCACAGGATGGAGCCCATTAAGACATGAAAGGAAATTATTGTTTCCATTGACATTGGTATTCTTGCAATTGTCCTGATGAGTGCAAGTCAAAAACCTTTGACAAAATGTCTTTTTTCAGCAATACTCAAGTTCTGTAGCACCAAATGACAATTCTCCTGAATGGCATTGACAAGATGGATGTAGAAAGGACGTTTCCTCTTGTGGATGAGTCCAGAACTAGGGGGCACTGATTTAAAATTAGGGGTTGCACTTATAGGACAGAGATGAGGAGAAAGTTTTCTCTCAGAGGGTTGTGCGACTATGGAACTCGCTGCTCTGTCACATTCCCTCTCTGCTTCAGTCACATTCCCTCTCTCTCTCTCTTTCCCTGTCACATTCCCTCTCTCTCTCTTAGTCTATTGCCCTGTCATATTCCCTCTTTTTCTATTTCCTTCTCATGTTCCCACTCTGTCTCTCTCTATTTCCTTGTCAAATTCCCTCTCTATTTCTTTTTTTATTTACTTACATGATGTGGGCATTGCTGGCTAGGCCAGCATTCATTGCCCATCCCTAATTGCCTTTGAGAAGGTGGTGGTGAGCTGCCACCTTGAATCGCTGCAGTCCCTGTGGTGTAGGTACACCTACAGTGCTGTTAGGAAGGGAGTTTGAAGATTTTGACCTAGCAACAGCGAAGGAATGGCGACATATTTCCAAGTCAGGATGGTGAGTGACTTGGAGAGGAACTTCCAGGTGGTGGTAAAGAGAGTGAGAGGGAATGTGACAGGGAAATAGAGAGAAAAGGAGTGAGAGTGGCAGGAATACTGACCATGCTCACCATGCAAGCTTGATGCTGAAATAGGGCACATCAAAAACATCCTGTGGGATAATGACTACCCTGATCAGATCATTTCACTCTGTAAATCTCGCAATCCATGTATCTGCTGCCCTTGTTCTACAAGATGGTAGCGGTTGTAGGTTTGGAAGGTGCTGCTTAAGGAGCCTTGGTGAGTTTCTGCAGTGCATCTTGCAGATGGTACACACTGCTGCTACTGTTTGTTGGTGATGGAGGCAGTGAAAGGTTGTGGAAGGGGTGCCAATCAAGTGGGCTGCTTTGTCCTGGATGGTGTCAGGCTTCTTGAGTGTTGTTGGAGCTGCATTCATCCAGGCAAATGGAGAGCATTCCAATACATTCCTGACTTGTACCTTGTAGATGGTGGATTGGCTTTGGGGAGTCAGGAGGTGAGCTACCCACTGTAGAATTTCTAGCCTCTGACCCGCTAGTCCAGTTCTGTTTCTGGTCAATGGTAACCCCCAGGATGATGATCCTGAGGGATCCAGTGATGTTGATGCCATTGAACATCAAGGGGCGATGGTTAGATTCTCTCTTGCTGGAGGTGGTTATTGCCTGGCACTTGTGTGGCGCGAATGTTACTTGCCACTTGTCAGTCCAAGCCTGGGTATTGTCCAGGTCTTGCTGCGTTTGGACATGGACTGCTTTAGCATCTAAGGAGTCACAAATGATGCTGCACATTGTTCAATTAACAGCAAACATCCCCACTTCTGACCTTATGATGGAAGGTCAGTGACGAAGGAGCTGAAGATGGGTGAGCCGAGGACACTGCCCTGAGGAACTCCTGCAGTGATGTCCTGGAACGGAGGTGATTGACCTCCAACAACCACAACCATCATCCTTTGTGCTAGGTATGACTCCAACCAGTGGAGAGTTTTCCCCCGATTCCAATTGACCCCAGTTTTGCTAGGGTTCTTTGATGCCACACTTGGAAAATGCTGCTTTGATGTCAAGGGTAGTCATTCTCGCCTACCTGTCATTATCCCTTACTCTCTATAGCCCCGTCACATTCCCTCTCTCTCTATTTCCCTGTCACTTTCCTACTCTCCCCTGTCAATTTCACTGTTACGTCCCCTCTGTCTATCTCCCTGTCACAATCCTCTCTCTTTCTATTTTCCTGCCACACTGTCACTCCCACTCTATCTATCTCCCTGTGACACTCCCCCTCTCTCTATTTCCCTGTCACATTCCCTCTCTCTCTATTTCCCTGTCACTCTCCATTCATTTTTCACATTCCCTTTCTGTCTCTCTATTTCCCTGTCACATTACCTCTCTCTCTTTCTGAACCTTTCTATTTCCCTGTCAAATTCTCTCTCTCATTCTCGCTCTCTATTTCCCTGTGACACTCCCCCCCCATCTCTATTTTCTTGTCACATTTTCTCTCTCTCTCTATTTCCTGGTTGTGAGCTCTCTCTCCCTCTATTTACCTGTCACATTCCCTTTCTGCCTCTATTTCCTTGTCACATTCCCTTTTGTCTCTCTATTTCCCTGTTACATTCCCTCCCTCTCTCTCACTGTATGTTCCCCTGTCACTTTCCCTCTCTCTCTATTTTCCTGTCATGTTCCATCTCTCTCTATTTCTTTGTCATATTCCCACTCTCTCGATTTCAAAGTCACATTCCCTCTCCTGGTCTCTCTATTTTATTCTCTCTCCATTTCCCTGTCATGTTCCATCTCTCTCTCTCTCTATTTCCGTCACATTTCCTCTTGCTTCTTATTTGCCTAACAAATTCCTTCCCTCTCTCTATTTCCCTGTTGTGCTCTCTGTTGCTCTCTCTCTATATCTACCTGTCACATTCCCCCATCTCTCCCCCTCTCTCTACTTCCCTGTCACATTCCCTTTCAATCTTTCCCACTATTTCCCAGTTTACATTCCTTCCTCTCTCTCAATCTCTCTACTTCTCTGTCACTTCCCCTCTCTCCATGTCACATTCCTGCTCTCTATTTCCCTGTCACAGTCCCTCTCTCTCCCTCTATTTCCCTTTCACATTCCCTCTCTCTATTTCACTGTCACAATCTCCCTCTCTCTCCCTATTTCCCCATTACATTCCCTCTTTCTCTCTATATTTCCCTGTCAAATTCTCTATTTCTGTCACATTCCCTCTCTCTCCCTCTATTTCCCGTCACATTTCCTCTCTTTCTATTTCTGTGTCACATTCGCTCTCTCTTTCTTAATTTCTGTCACATTCCCCCACTTTCTCTATTTCCTTGTCACATTCTCTCATTCTATTTCCCTGTCACAATCACCCCTCTCTATTTCCCTGCCACATTCCCTATCTTCCTCTCTCTCTAATCCCCTGTCACATTCACCCTCTCTCACTATATATTTCCCTGTCACATTCCCCTCTCACTATTTCCCTGTCACATTCCCCCTCTCTTTCTTGCTCTCTATTTCACATCCCATCCCTGTCACATCCCATCCTCACTCTCTATTTCCCCATCACATTCCACCCTCCCTAATTCCCTGTCACCTTCCCTCTCTGTCTCTCTCTCTCCCTAATTTCCTGTCACATTCTCTGTCTCTCTAATTCCAACACATTCCCTCTCTCTTGCTCTCTACTTCCCTGACACATTCCCCTCTCCCTCCATTTCCCGTCACATTTCCGCTAATTCTATTTCCCTGTCACATTCGCTCTCACTTTATTTCCGTCACATTCCCTATCTCTCTCTCTGTAATTCCATCACATTCACTCTCTCTCACTATATATTTCCCTGTCACATTCCCCCCTCTCTATTTCTGCCACAATCCCTGCCCCCTCTTTCCCTCTCATTCTCTCTTGCTTTCTGTTTCCCTGTCGTATTCGCTGTCTCTCTCTATTTCCCTGTTGCATACCCTCTCTCTCTATTTCCCTGACACATTCCCCCCTCTCTCTTCCTATTTCCCTGTCACATTCCCCACCGTCTCTATTTCTGTCACAATCCCCCCTTCCCCTGTCACATTCCCTCTCTCTCTTTATTTCCCTGTCACATTCCCTCTCTCTAATTTCCTGTCACATTCCCCCCTTATTCTCTATTTCCCTGTCACATTCCCCCTCCCTTATTCCCTGTCACATTCGCTCTATCTCTCTTGCTCTCTATTTCCCTGTCGCACTCTTCTCTCTCTCTCTTTAACAGCCACATTCCATCTCCTCTTTCCTTGTCACATTCTCTCTCTTGTTCTTTGTCACATTCCCCCTCTCTTTATTTCTTATATCACATTCCGTCACTCTCTTTCCCTGTCACATTCTCCCCACTCTCTCTCTTTCCCTGTCACATTAACCCCCCCTCTCTTTCCCTGTCACATTCTCTCCCTCTTTCCCGATCACATTTCCCCCCCTCTCAATTTCCCTGTCACATTCCCCCCTTTCTCCTTCTCTGTCACACTCTCTCTCTTTCCATCTCTCTCTAGCTCTCTGTCACATCCCCCCTCTCTCTCTCTCTTTCCCTGTCACATTTTCTTCCTCTTTACCTGTCACATTCCCCCCTCTCCATTACTCTGTCACATTCCGCTCTCCCTCATGCTCTCTGTCACATTCCTCCCTTTCTCTTTATTTCTGTCACATTCCTTCTCTCTCTTTCCCTGTCAAATTGCGCCCCACTCTCTCTCTTTCCTTGTTACATTCCCCCTCACTATTTCTCAGTCTCATTCTCTCTCTTTCTCTGTCACATTCTCTCTCTTCACCTATCACATTCCCCTCTCTCTCTTTCCCTGTCATGTTCAACTCGCCCTCTTTCTTGCTCTGTCACATTTCCTCTCTGTCACATTCTCTCTCATTCCCTGTCACATTCCCCCTCTTTCTCTCTCTTTCCCTGTCACATTCTCTCTCTCTTTCTGTCACGTTCTCTCTCTCTTTCCCTGTCACATTTCCTCTCTGTCTCTCTCTATTTCCTTATCACATGATCCCTCTTTCTCTACCTGTCACATTCCCACTTTCTCTATTTCTCTGTCACATTCTCTCTCTCTCATTCCCTGTCACATTCCCCCTCTTTCTCTCTCTTTCCTTGTCACGTTCTCTCTCTCTTTCCCTGTCACATTTCCTCTGTCTCTCTTTCTATTTCCTTATCACATGATCCCTCTTTCTCTACCTGCCACATTCCCACTTTCCCTATTTCTTTGTCATATTCTCTCTCCTTTCCCTGTTACATTCCCTCTCTCTATATATTCCTTTGTCACATTCCCCTCTCCCTCTGTTTCCTGTCACATTTCCTCTCTTTCTATTTCCCTGTCTCATTTGGTCCCTTTTTCTCTATTTCCATATTACATTCCCCCAATCTCTTTATTTCCGTGTCACATTCTCCCACTCTCTTTACTTCCCTGTCACATTCCGTCTCTCTCTCTCTCTAATTCCCTGTCACATTCACTCTCTCTCCCTATATATTTCCTGTCACATTCCCCCTCTCTATTCCTGTCACATTCCGCCTCTCTATTTCTGTCACAATCCCCACTCCCTTTCCCTGTCACAATCTCTCTCTCTTTCTGTTTCCCAGTCAGGTTCGCTGCCTCTCTATTTCCCTATTACTTTCCCTCCTATCTCTCTGTTTCCTTGTCACATTTCATCCTTTCTCCTTCTCTGTCACATTCCCCCTCTCTCTTTCTTTCCTGTCACATTCTCTCTCTCTCTATTTATCTTTCTGTCTCAATCCTTCTCTCTCTTTCCCTGTCAGATTGTCCCCACTCTCTCTCTTTCCTGGTCACATTCTCTCTCTCTCTCTCTATTTCCCTGTCACATTCCCCGCTCTCTATTTCTCTGTCACTTTCTCTCTATTTCTCTGTCACATTCCCTTTCTCTCTCTAATTCCTTGTCTCAATTCCCTCTCCCTCTGTATCCTGTCACATTTCCTCTCTTTCTATTTCCCTGTCTCATTCGGTCTCTCTTTCTCTATTTCCGTAATACATTCCCCCACTCTCTCTATTTCCATGTCACATTCTCCCACTCTCTCTAATTCCCTGTCACAATCC
Organism: Carcharodon carcharias; assembly: GCF_017639515.1. Lineage (NCBI taxonomy): Eukaryota > Metazoa > Chordata > Chondrichthyes > Lamniformes > Lamnidae > Carcharodon > Carcharodon carcharias. The sequence continues at coordinate 73,424,856 of NC_054470.1, forward strand.
CCCCTCTCTCTTTCCCTGTCACATTCTCTCTCTCTCTCTCCATCACATTCTCTCTGTCACATTCCCTCTCTCTCCCATTCCATCACATCCCTCCTCTTTCTCTCTCTTTCCTTGTCATATTCTCTCTTTCCCTATCACATTCCACCTCTTTTTCTTTCTTTCCCTGTCACGTTCTCTCTTCTCCTTCTGCTTCCCAGTCAGATTTGCTGCCTCTCTCTCTATTTCCCAATCATATTACCCACCCCCCTCTCTGTTTCCTTGCACATTCCGCCCTTTCTCCTTCCCTGTCACATTCCTCCTCTCTCTTTATTTCCTGTCACATTCTCTCCCTCTGTTTATCTTTCTGTCACAATCCTTCTCTCTCTTTCCCTGTCACATTCCCCCCACTCTCTCTCTTTCCTGGTCACATTCTCTCTCTTTCTCTCTTTATTTCCCTGTCATATTCCCTCCTCTCTCTTTATTTCTCTGTTACATTCTCTATTTCTGTCACTTTCTATCTATTTCTCTGTAACATTCTCTCTCTCTTTCCCTGTCACATCCCCCCCACTCTCTCTTTCCCTGTCACAATCCCTGTTACTATGTCCTTGTCACATTCCCCCTCTCCTATTTCCTGTCACATTCTCTCCCTCTTTAGCTGTCACATTTCACTCTCTCCATTTCTCTCTCCTGTTCCACTCTCTCTCACTTTCTTTGTCACATTCCCTTTCTTTCTCTTTCCTTGTCACATTCTCTCTCTCATTCTCTGCCATATTCCCCCATCTCTATTTATCTCTTTCACTTTCCTTCTCTTTATTTCCTTGTCACATTCCCCCCTCCCTCTATTTCCTGTCACATATCCTCCCTATTTCCCTATCACATTCTCCCACTCTCTGTTTCCTTGTCACATTCTCTGTCTCTCTCTTTTTTCCAGTCACATTCACTCTCTCTCACATATATATTTCTTGTCACAGTCCCCATCTCTCTCTTTTGCTCTCTATCTCCATGTCACATTCCCTTTTTCTATTTCTGTCACAATCCCCCCTTTCCCTGTCACATTCTCTCTCTCTGTTTCTATGTCAGATTCGCTGTCCTCTCTAATTCCCTGTCACATTCCCCTTTCTCTCTATTTTCCTGTCACATTCCCTCTCTTTCTCCTTCTCTGTCACATTCTCTCTCTTTCCATCTCATTCTCTCTCTAGCTGTCTGTCACATTCCCCCTCTCTCTCTCTTTCCCTGTCACATTGCCCCCTCTCCATTACTCTGTCACATTCCGCTCTCCCTCGTGTTTTCTGTCACATTCCCCACTCTCTCTTTATTTCTGTCACATTCCTTCCCTCTCTTTCCCTGTCAAATTGTCCCCCACTCTCTCTCTTTCCCCGTTACATTCCCCCTCACTCTCTATTTCTCAGTCTCATTCTCTCTTTCTCTGTCACATTCTCTCTCTTTTCCTGTCACATTCCCCTCTCTCTCTTTCCCTGTCATGTTCAACCCGCCCTCTCTCTTGCTCTGTCACATTTCTTCTCTGTCACATTCTCTCTCATTCTCTGTCACATTCTCCCTCTTTCTCTCTCTTTCCCTGTCATATTCTCTCTCTCTTTCCGTCATGTTCTCTCTCTTTCTTTCCCTGTCACATTTCCTCTCTGTCTCTCTATTTCCTTATCACATGATCCCACTTTCTCTACCTGTCATATTCCCACTTTCCCTAGTTCTTTGTCACATTCTCTTTCCTTTCCCTGTTACATTCCCTCTCTCTCTAAATTCCTTTGTCACATTCCCCTCTCCTTCTGTTTCCTGTCACATTTCCTCTCTTTCTATTTCCCTGTCTCGTTCGGTCTCTCTTTCTATATTTCCGTATTACATTCCCCCACTCTCTTTATTTCCGTGTCACATTCTCCCACTCTCTCTATTTCCCTGTCACAATTCCCCCTCTCTACTTCCCCGTCACATTCCGTCTCTCTCTCTCTAATTCCCTGTCAGATTCACTCTCTCTCCCTATATATTCCCTGTCACATTCACTCTCTCTCACGATATATTTCCTGTCACATTGCGCCTCTCTATTTCTGTCACAATTCCCACTACCTTTCCCTGTCACAATCTCTCTCTCTTTCTGTTTCCCAGTCAGGTTCACTGCCTCTCTCTCTATTTCCCTATCACTTTCCCTCCTCCCTCTCTGTTTCCTTGTCACATTTCACCTTTTCTCCTTCTCTGTCACATTCCCCCTCTCTCTTTCTTTCCTGTCACATTCTCTCCCTCTCTCTATTTATCTTTCTGTCGCAATCCTTCTCTCTCTTTCCCTGTCACATCCCCCCTCTCTATTACTCTGTCACATTCTCTCTCTCTCTATTTCTGTCACTTTCTCTCTATTTTTCTGTCACATTCTCTCTCTCTTTCCCTGCCACAATCCCTGTTACTCTCTATGTCCTTGTCAGATTCCCCTCTCCTTCCATTTCTTGTCACATTTCCTCTCTTTCTATTTCCCTGCCTCATTCGCCCTCTCTTTCTCTATTTCCATCACATTCCCTGTCTCTCTCTAGCTCTCTGTCACATTCCCACTCTCTCTTTTTCCCTGTCACATTCTGTCCCTCTTTCCCTGTCATAGTTCCCACTCTCTCCAATTTTCCTGTCACATTTTCCCCTTTCTCCTTCCCTATCACATTCTCTCTCTTTCAATCGCATTCCCTCTCTAGCTGTCTGTTACATTCCCCCTCTGTCTCTCTTTTCCTGTCACATTCTCTTCCTCTCTACCTGTCACATTCCCCTCTTCTCCATTACTCTGTCACATTCTGCTCTCCTTCACGTTCTCTGTCATATTCCCCCTCTCTCTCTCTTTCTCTGTCACATTCTCCCCTCTCTCTCTCTTTCTCTGTCACATCAACACTCTTTCTTTCCCTGTCACATTCCCTCTTGCTCAGTCACATTTCCTCTCTCTGTCACATTCTCTCTCTCTCATTCCCTGTCACATTGCCCTCTTTCTCTCTCTTTCCCTGTCACATTCTCTCTCTCTTTCCCTGTCACATTCTCTTTCTCTCTTTCCCTGTCACATTTTCTCTCTGTCTCTCTCTCTCCATTTCCTTGTCACATGATCCCTCTTTCTGTACCTGTCACATTCCCACTTTCTCTATTTCTCTGTCACATTCCCTCTCTCTCTCTCTAATTCCTTGTCTCAATTCTCTCTCCCTCTGTATCCTGTCACATTTCCTCTCTTTCTATATCCCTGTCTCATTCGGTCTCTCTTTCTCTATTTCCGTATTACATTCCCTCACTCTCTCTATTTTCGTGTCACATTCTCCCACTCTCTATTTCCGTATCACATTCTCCCGCTCTCTCTAATTCCCTGTCACATTCCGTCTCTCTCTCTCTAATTCCCTGTCACATTCACTCTCTCCCCCTATATACTCCCTGTCACATTCACTCTCTCTCACTATATATTTCCTGTCACATTCCCCTCTCTATTTCCGTCACAAACCCCACTCCCTTTCCCTGTCACGTTCTCTCTTCTCTTTCTGTTTCCCAGTCAGATTCGCTGCCTCTCTCTAGTTCCCTATCACATTCCCCCTCTCTCTGTTTCCCTGTCACATTCTCCCCAATTCTTTCTCTTTCCCTGTCCCATTCCCCCTCACTCTATATTTCTCTGTCACATTCTTTCTTTAACTGTCACATTCCCCTCGCCCTCTATTTCCTATCACATTTCCTCTTTCTATTTCTCTGTCTCATTCGCTCTCTCTTCTCTCTCTATTTCCTATCAGATTCCCCCACTCTCTCTATTTCCTGGTACATTGCCTGTCTCTCTCTCTCTCTATTTCCGTCGCATTTACTCCGTCTCACTATATATTTCCTGGCATATTCCCCCACTCTCTCTTGCTCTCTATTTCCCTGTCACATTCTCTCTCTCTTTCTGTTTCCCTATCAGATTTGCTGTCTCTCTCCCTATTTCCCTGTCACATTCACCCTCCTATTTCCCTGTCACATACCGCCTTTTCTCATTCCTTGTCACATTCTCTCTCTTTCCATCTCATTATTTCTTTAGCTCTCTGTCACATTCCTCCCTCTCCATTTTCTCTGTCACATTCCTTCTCTTTCCTTGTCACATTCTCTCTCTCGTTCTGTCACATTCCTCGCTCTCTCTACTTCTCTGTTACATTCCTTCTCTTTCCCGTCACATGTCCCCTAACTCTCTATTTCTCTGTCACATACTCTCTCTCTTTCTCTGTCATATTCTCTTTCTTTAACTGTCACATTAACCCCTCTCTCTATTTCCCTGTCACATTCCTCTCTTTCTCTTTCCCTGTCACATTCTCTCTCTCTCTTTCCATCTCATTCTCTGTAGTTCTCTTCACATTCCCCACTGCTCTCTCCCTGTCACACTCTCTCCCTCTTTACCTGTCACATTCCATCTCTTTCCCTTTCCTTGTCACATTCTCTCTCTCTCTCGTTCTCTGTCACATTCCCCCTTCTCTTTATTTCTGTCATATTCCTTCTCTCTCTTTCCCTGTCACATTCCCCCCACTCTCTCTTTCCCTGTCACACACTCTCTCTTTCCCTGTCACATTCTCCTCCTCTCTCTCTTTCCCTGTCACATTCTCCTCCTCTCTCTCTTTCCCTGTCACATTCTCCTCCTCTCTCTCTTTCCCTGTCACATTCTCCTCCTCTCTCTCTTTCCCTGTCACATTCTCCTCCTCTCTCTTTCCCTGTCACATTCTCCTCCTCTCTCTCTTTCCCTGTCACATTCTCTCCCTCTCTCTCTCTTTCCCTGTCACATTCTCTCCTCTCTCGCTCTTTCCCTGTCACATTCTCTCCTCTCTCGCTCTTTCCCTGTCACATTCTCTCCTCTCTCGCTTTCCCTGTCACATTCTCCTCCTCTCTCGCTTTCCCTGTCACATTCTCTTCCTCTCTCTCTTTCCCTGTCACATTCTCTCCTCTCTCGCTTTCCCTGTCACATTCTCCTCCTCTCTCTCTTTCCCTGTCACATTCTCTTCCTCTCTCTCTTTCCCTGTCACATTCTCTCCTCTCTCGCTTTCCCTGTCACATTCTCTCCTCTCTTGCTTTCCCTGTCACATTCTCCTCCTCTCTCGCTTTCCCTGTCACATTCTCTTCCTCTCTCTCTTTCCCTGTCACATTCTCTTCCTCTCTCTCTTTCCCTGTCACATTCTCTCCTCTCTCGCTTTCCCTGTCACATTCTCCTCCTCTCTCTCTTTCCCTGTCACATTCTCTTCCTCTCTCTCTTTCCCTGTCACATTCTCTCCTCTCTCGCTTTCCCTGTCACATTCTCTCCTCTCTTGCTTTCCCTGTCACATTCTCCTCCTCTCTTGCTTTCCCTGTCACATTCTCCTCCTCTCTCTCTTTGCCTGTCACATTCTATCTGTCTCTTGCCTGGTCACATTCTCTCTCTCTCTCTATTTCTCTGTCACATTGCCCCTCTCTCTTTCTTTCTCTGTCACATTCCTTCTCTCTCTTTCCCTGTCACATTCCCCCCAATCTCTCTTTCCCTGTCACACTCTCTCTTTCCCTGTCACATCCTGCCCCTTTATCTTTCTTTCCCTGTCACATTCTCCTCCTCTCTCTCCTTCCCTGTCACATTCTCCTCCTCTCTCTCTTTCCCTGTCACATTTTCTTCCTCTCTCTCTTTCCCTGTCACATTTTCTTCCTCTCTCTCTCTTTTCCTGTCACATTCTCTTCCTCTCTCTCTCTTTCCCTGTCACATTCTCCTCCTCTCTCTTTCCCTGTCACATTCTCTCCTCTCTCTCTTTGCCTGTCACATTCTATCTGTCTCTTGCCTGGTCACATTCTCTCTCTCTCTCTATTTCTCTGTCACATTGCCCCTCTCTCTTTCTTTCTCTGTCACATTCCTTCTCTCTCTTTCCCTGTCACATTCCCCCCACTCTCTCTTTCCCTGTCACACTCTCTCTTTCCCTGTCACATCCCCCCTCTCTCTCTTTCCCTGTTTCATTCCCTCCTCTCTCTATTTCCCTGTCACATCCTGCCCCTTTATCTTTCTTTCCCTGTCACATTCTCCTCTCCTTCCCTGTCACATTCTCCGCCTCCTCTCTGTTTCCCTGTCACATTCTCCTCCTCTTTTTCCCTGTCACATTCTCCTCCTCTCTCTCTCTTACCTGTCACATTCTCCTCCTCTCTCTCTCTTTCCTGTCACATTCTCCTCCTCTCTCTCTTTCCCTGTCACATTCTCCTCTCTCTCTTTGCCTGTCACATTCTAACTGTCTCTTTCCTGGTCACATTCTCTCTCTCTATTTCTCTGTCACATTGCCCCTCTCTTTCTTTCTCTGTCACATTCCTTCTCTCTCTTTCCCTGTCACCTTCCCCCTCACTGGCTATTTCTGTCTCATTCTCTTTTTCTGTCACATTCTTTCTCTCTTCCCCTGTCACATTCCCTCTCTCTCTCTGTCACATTCTCTCTCTCTCTCTCCCTGTCACATTCCCTCTCTCTTTCTCTCTGGCCCCTCCCCTCAACCGGTGATGATTGTTGCGGAAGCGGCTCCGCCTGATCCGGATCGCGGCGGGTTTCTCGAGCTGTGTCAGTGAATCCGTTCCCGTTTCTTATCCTGTTCCCGGTGACAGTCCTGTGCGCCCGGCCCTCGGCGTCTCTCCCGCCGCAATGTCCATCTTCCAGTCGGCCTTCGACTTCCTGGCCGGTTCCCCAGGCCTAGCCGCCGGCCGCGATCACAACGACTTCGTTGGGCAGACGGTGGAACTGGGCGACGTGAAGCTGCGGATTAAGCGGGTTATCGCCGAGGGTGAGTGAGCGCGGCCCGGGCACAGCAAAGCAGGAAAACCCGGCACCGGCATAGGAACCGGTCCGGCCTAGAGCTCGGAGCCTGGCCTTCGGCACCAGGAACAGGAGGAAGCGGCAGGTTTCTGAGCTCCAACTGCCGGTGGGGGTGGGGGTTCCGGTTCATGATCCTGGGGGATGGGGATGGGGGATATTCAGAGCGTCATCCCCTGGAGTGGGGAGTGGGGGATATTCAGTGTGTCATCCTAGGAGTGAGGGCTAGTCAGTGTCTGTGATCCCCTAGGGTGGGGATAATTTGTCTGTGATCCCTTGGGGTGGGGATATTCAGTGGGTCTGTGATCCCCTGGGGTGGGGATATTCAGTGGGTCTGTGATCCCCTGGGGTGGGGATATTCAGTGGGTCTGTGATCCCCTGGGGTTGGGATATTCAGTGGGTCCATGATCCCCTGGGGTGGAGATATTCAGTGTCTGTAATCTCCTGGGGTAAGGCAATATTCGGTGTCAGTGATCCCCTGGGTGGGGCATGTTCGGTATCAGTGATACCCTGGGGTGGGGAATGTTCGATATCAATGATCCCCTGAGGTTGAGGTGTTCAGTGCGTCAGTGATCCCCTGGGTTGGGGATATTCAGTGTGTCAGTGATGCCCTGGGATGGGGATATTCAGTGTCAGTGATCCTCTGTGATGTGGATATTCAGTGTCATTGAGCCTTGGGTGGGGTAATAATCATTGTATCAGTAACTTCCAGATATGGGAGAATGCTCAGAGTCTTGTAGTGAGCCTCTGATGTAAGAAGTCAAAACTCAAATTGAGCTATAGATCACTAAGTTTGGGATAGGTGGGGAGGAGAGGTTGGGTAACAGTGTGACTATGATTCCAAAGAGGATATGGAGAGAGTCCTCACTGGCAGGGCTGTGCTGGATACTAGCAATGTAACTAAAAGAACAATAGTCAACCCCTTCCATCTCAAGGGACGTTACAATCTTATTTTGAATGCTTATAAATCTCACTTACAGCCTTCTTTCCATACGCTCAGTTTGTCTCAGGGGCTGTTTCTGGTTTTCTTTTTACCTTTTCCATAAGCCTTTGGTTTTGATTATCCCATCTCTTTAAATGGAAATTGTGACGAGCAGTCAGTTCCTGTAATTGCATCATGATCATTTATACCTGCTTTTTGTACAATTTTGGAATATTTTTTTATAGTTTTTAGCATCTAACGTAATCAGCCAGCTGTCTTTAAGAAAGTATTTTGTCACCATTTTGGGGTGAAGAGTTGAGTGGAGTTAATGTTAGCATTGTGGTAACATCTTGTAGAAGTGATGCAGTAATGGTTTTAAAATATATAATGATTTTCATTCAGTTGCATTTTTGCAGTTTGTTGGCTTATACATCTAGCAGATATTGGCCTGGGTTTTGCTATAGTAATGATGGTGAAGCTGTCAGCGTTTGTCATTATTACTCCTCTGAAACTGACAGCAACTTCTGGAGTCCGCACATAAGTGCTTCAACGGAGAAATCCTGAAGTTGCTTTTAGTAATTTTAAGCTTGACCATAGAGTGCGATTTTGAAGTTCCCCCATGCTGCAAACAATTTGAAATCACGGAACTGTTGAAGACCTGCCATTTTATGCTATTAGTCTTGGTGTAAAAACTCTTGTAACAGATTCCTTTGTTGATTATGGTGCAAGTGGGTTTTTAATGGCATAATAAGTTCATAATTACTGCTGAATAGCCTCACTGGATCTGAAAAAAAAATAATTTTACCCACATATTGAAATTTTTAGAAAGGTATGATATGCAGCTTTTACCTTAATCCCACGTGTATGTGACTTATTTAATGCTCTAAAATTTAATTAAAATTGAAGGATATTCAATTCATTTTACTTCCTGATTGCTTCAGTGTGATTCGCTGCTTATACTGCTTGATGGACGCCTGGAGATCCCTTTGACTTGACGCCAGATTTAAATTAAAATTATGAACAGGGAAATCCATGGCACTAAGATTGCTAGATCTTTGTGGGAAGCTTTCTTCGAGGTCAGTGATGAGTGCTGTCACATTGCTGCTGATCATGAAATCTGAGCCTGTATATGTTAACTAAATTATATATAGGCCAAAGGATGCGTATTAATATGATGCAGTCATTGCCTTTCCTGTTTCTGTGCAGATGTACAGAAAAGCTTTGAGGTTAAAAACCGGTGTGACAATCGTCAACAGTGCTATTCTTTAAAAAACAAAGTAGTTATAGCAAATTGCAGTCACTTTTAACAGGTTTTGTTTTGCTGTCTATTTCTCTTTGTGTGGGTGAGAAGATTTGTTTTCCTCTAACCCACCGGTGCTGATTATTGGTGTAAGCTAGATCAGTTGCAAACTCTAAAAGCCTTTGGCAAATCAGGATTTTATATATTGTTTAACCAGAAGGGATTCAGTTTCAACTATGCATTCAATCACCCACCTACATTGTTCCAGTAACTGATTTTCCTGCAGTGTTTAGTTATAACTTCTCACTATAGTTATCACAATTAATTGTGCAATCGATTTATTTTAAAAATGCAGGCAATGACACTCATTTGAAGGTAAGGAATGCAGATCATTTTGATATATTTTTCACAATCTGTATAGAAAGTTGAATTTCTTTAAGGTCAAATTGTATCAGGAGAAAAACATGCTTCAAGGGGAATGTTATATGAAAGAACAAAGTTAAAGGAGAAAAGAAAGACTTGCATTTACTTTGCACTTTTCACAAGCACTGGATGTCCCAAAGTGTTTTACAGCCAATGAAGCACTTTAGAAGTGTAGTCACATAATGTAGGAAATGCAGCAACCAATTTGCGCACAGCAAACTCCCACAAACAGCAATTTGATAATGATCAGACCTTCTGTCTCTTGTCAACATTGGCCAAGACACTGGGGATAACTCCAGTGCTCTTCTTCAAAAAAGTGCTAGGGTATCTTTTTCTTTGAGGGCAGACATCCCACCCGAAAGATGACACCTCCGACAGTTCAACACTCCCTTACTGCAGCACTAGGGTGCCAGTCTTGATTTTTGTGCTCAAGCCCTGAAGTGACACTCAGAGGTAAGTATGCTACCAACTGAGTGACAGCTTACTCTGAGTTAGTCTCATTTGGATGAAGGATCATTTTTTGAATATATTACATTGCCTGAAGAATTTAGTTTTGATTATACAATCGACTGATGTACCTGTCACATCCCCCCCCCCCCCCACCCGCCCGCCCTTTCCCTGCCACATTCAATGAAGGCAGAGGAACATTAGCAACTTGATTTTGGTTAGATTAGTGCTTATATTGTTGTAGTGTGAGATTGCAATTAAAAGCAAAACAGTGGTAGACTACATGCTCATGATTTTGTCATGAATGAGGTAGCTAGTTAGGTTAACAATATTGTATTCTAAAAGCACACTACTATACTTGAATGAATGTATGGGAGAATCCCAAAGAATTTGTGTCACTAGGTTGTCCAAATCTGAAACTATTCCCTTCAGTAACATTGAGTGAAAGGGGATGCAATTGAATTTAAAACAGACATGATCAGTTGAAATGTAGGTTAATAAATCACTTGAACCTGAACAAAGGAGGTTTGTTAAGCTTTCAATTATCAGGAAATGAATTATGATTTAGAAACTGAAGTTCAGTGTTAATATAATATAGTGTAATTTGACATTTTAACTTTCCCACTATTGGTGGGCTCTCAAATGTAAATTACCTGACCTTTGGCCTTGCAGTGATGCTGAAGACTCAGTATGCACTTGTCCTTGCTGCTGTACATGGAGATCCACCTTTGTTTGATACAAACAAAAAGGTGAACAGGTTCAGCTTCTTGTCAATGAAGAATTTCAAGTTGAAGGGAGAATTATATTTTGCAAGAATGAATAATAAACTTTATTCCATGCAAATTCCCAACTGAGATAGCACTTTGATCAGTTACAGCACAGATTTGTAAAAAGGATAATGAAACTTAAAGTGTTAAGTTAGAACAGGTTGCATAAACCTCAATGGAAGAGTGATCTATGTGAGGCGTTTAAAATGACAAAGGGATTCAATGGGATAGATAGTTAGAAACCTTCATTTCTGGTGGGGGAATAAATCTTAAAATTAAAGCCATTTAGGAGTGAAATCAGGAAACACTTTTTCACTCAAAGGGTAATGAAAACCCATCACCAAAAAGGCTCTGGATGCTGGGTCAGTTCAAATTTTTAAAGCTGAGATTTTACTTGTTAGATAAGGTTATCAAGGAATATAGAACAAGTGTGAAGTCATGACCTATTGAATGGAGGATCAGACTCGAGAGGTTGAATGATCTACTCTGGTTCCTATATACTGTGGACATTTCCAGCTCTGCCTTACCTATCGGCTGCTGGCCTTGTGATTGTATTAGATCTGACATTGTAAAAGACAGACTTGTTTTCCTGCACTGAGCCTGTGGAAAAATAATGATAGGAAACAATATAAATCATCAGAGTAATTCATGGGCCGCTGTTTGATCATCGCTATGCTTGGACTCAGTAAGCATGGTGCAAGTGCTTTCGTTAGTTTTTATGATTGGACCTTGATTAACTTTTTGCAGAATTAATTTGATGAAATAATGATGACGATGTAAGGGATATTGAAGCTTTGAGGGAAAGAGGACAATAGACTTTGAGGTGGGAGAGCTGACTACAGGACCAAACATTTTGACATAAATATCTTCTCCTGAAAGCATTGATTCCCTGTGGGGGTAGAATTTCATTGATGCTGCTCATATCCTATGGTGTCTTGTCTAACAGGCCAATGTCCTTGTGTCAGCCTTGATAATTAGCTATTAGATTGGTAAGGGAACAGGAGAAAGGAAAGGTCACACCAAGCCTGACTTCCACATGCAGGCACTCCAGCAGGGGCTGCTGAAAAGCAACCAGGAGTGGGATCTCTAGCTGGATTTATTTTCTCCTTCCCTAACCCAGACATTTGAGGCTAGGTGGGATCACATAACACAACACAGCTCTATCAATCCTTAAAACAATATTTTGCAGACTTTTTAAAGCTCCATCCATCTCTCAGGAACTTGGCGCTGAGAGCAGCTGTTCTGGAGATAAGAACAGCCTTTTAGAAAAAACATTGTTGGTTGAATGGCCAAAAATTAGATTATGCTTTTTTCAATTAGTCAACCAAAAGGCAAAGACCAGAAGATTAACAGAATAATATCCTGTCAAGTATTGGTACATTTTTTTTAATTGAAGGCTGTAGCCAGGTGAACCTGGGAAACAGAATGTATCTGGATCAGGAAACTTGTTTGGTGATGTGATAATGGTTGATATATTAGAATGTCAAGGTGAGAGTCTCTTTGTTATGTACTTGTTTGTAATATGTCTGTAATTTTATACAAAACGTAGCATTGAGATCTTTTAAAAAAATAAGCAGTGTTCAAAGGTCATCTCATCTAAGTAAAGCTGTACAGCTGCTTAAAGCAGATTTTGACAGTTATACACTGAAAGCTACAGCACAATTTTCGTGTTTGTGTGGCCATCAGTAGCTTATGAGTCCACTTTTAATTCAAATGTTCCTCAGTTACTCAGCTTTTACATGGCCCATATATGCAAACCCTTTTTTTAACCATTTTGCTGCCTTTAGGCTCCAGTAACTTAATGTACTGAAAAAAACACATAGTGCAGAAGGAGGCCAATCAGCTCACGGATCCTGTACTGGCTCTTTGCAAGAGACATCTGAAACTAATCCTATCCCCGTACTTTCCTAATGGTCCTATATCTTCCTCTGCTTTTCAGTTTTTCCTTAAAGGGTGCCGTGGTCTCTGAACTATCTCTATGGCTGCACCTGTTTTGTTCCATTTTGTTCTACATAATCGTAGCCAGAGAATCACAAGCAGTGGCTTCTCTTCCTGCTCTCGCATCATTACCTCTGGTGCCCTTTAAGGATCTATCCTTAGCCACCCTCATATTTCTTATATACGTGTTGTCCTCCGGTGATGTCATCCAACAATACAGCATCGGTTTCCACATGTATGCTGATGACACCCAGCTGTACCTCACAGTCACCTCTCTCGACTTCTCCACCATTACTAAGTTGTCAGACTGCTTTGCCAACATTCACTGCTAGATGAGCAACAATTCCCTCCAATTAAATATTGGGAAGACATTGTCTTTGGACCTGGCTACAAACTTTGTTCCCTAGCCAATGAATCCATCCCTCTCCCTGGCAACTGTCTGAGGCTGTTTGCAACCTTGGTACCATATTTGACCCTGGAATAAACTTTTGGCCACACATCCAAGCTATTGCTAAGACTACCTATTTCCACCTCTGTAATATTGCCTGTTACTTCCCCTGCCTCAACTCCTCTGCGGCTGAAACCATTACCCATGCCTTTGTCACCTCTAGATTTGACTATTCCAACGCATTCCTGGCTGCACTCCTCCTGGCTGCTCTCCATGTTCTACCTCAGTTAATGTGATGTCATCGAGTCATTGCGTTCTCTTGCATCAAGTCCAATTCACCCTTAACTGCTGTGCTTGCTGATCTACATTG